>NC_079474.1:2214307-2517337 GCF_026230105.1 Diorhabda sublineata | reverse complement strand
CGGGCGCCGAATGCTTATTTATTCGATAAATATTATTTGATCGAAGTTGTTTAATTGACTTTGGATATAACGTTAGTCACAATGCAATTTTTAACAAACCTACGTTAAATAGATAGATCATAAATTGCAGCATTAAATTTATTATGGTCGTCAACAGTCTTTAAGAATCGTATATTAGAAATCTCAGAAAAGAAGATTCATGTAACTGTAATTTGAAATTATTACTTAATAAAACGTACTCCTCCGATCGAAAATGACTATAAACAGGGACGGATTATCCTGTGGGTTAACACAAGATCAGTAGGAACATATATGAGTAATATGCATTAGAATCAGGATTAAACTTAACCTCAAAATTTGTATAATAATGCAATTTATATTTGATTCAATTCAATTGAATTTTCCTAAGAATTGGAACGTTCTAGATTTTTACTGATTCGTCCAGGACAAGTTTTTATTTCGCATTCAGAAATTTCGACAAAATTCACTTAAAATTAAAGGTTTCGAACGTTCTAGATGTTTCCTGATTCGTCCAGGACAAGTACTTATTTCTCACTTAGAAATTTCGAAAAAATTCACCTAAAATTAAAGGTTTCGAACGTTCTAGATTTTTACTGATTCGTCCAGGACAAGTATTTATTTCGCATTTAGAAATTTCGAAAAAATTTTCCTAAAATTAAAGGTTTCGAACGTTCTAGATTTTTAATGATTCGTCCAGGACAAGTATTTAATTCACACTTAGAAATTTGGACAAAATTCACCTAAAATTAAAGGTTTCGAACAATCTAGATGTTTCCTGATTCGTCCAGGACAAGTATTTAATTCGCACTTAGAAATTTCGAGAAAATTCACCTAAAATTAAAGGTTTCGTACGTTCTAGATGTTTCTTGATTCGTCCAGGACAAGTTTTTATTTCGCACTTTGAAATTTCGAGAAATTTGCCCTAAAATTAAAGGTTTCGTACGTTCTAGATGTTTCCTGATTCGTCCAGGACAAGTATTTAATTCGCACTTTGAAATTTCGAGAAATTTGCCCTAAAATTAAAGGTTTCGAACGATCTAGATGTTTCTTGATTCGTTCAGGACAAGTTTTTATTTCGCACTTAGAAATTTCGAGAAAATTCACCTAAAATTAAAGGTTTCGAACAATCTAGATGTTTCCTGATTCGTCCAGGACAAGTATTTAATTCGCACTTTGAAATTTCGAGAAATTTGCCCTAAAATTAAAGGTTTCGAACGTTCTAGATGTTTCCTGATTCGTCCAGGACAAGTACTTATTTCTCACTTAGAAATTTCGAAAAAATTCACCTAAAATTAAAGGTTTCGAACGATCTAGATGTTTCTTGATTCGTCCAGGACAAGTTTTTATTTCGCACTTAGAAATTTCGAGAAAATTCACCTAAAATTAAAGGTTTCGAACAATCTAGATGTTTCCTGATTCGTCCAGGACAAGTATTTAATTCGCACTTTGAAATTTCGAGAAATTTGCCCTAAAATTAAAGGTTTCGAACGTTCTAGATGTTTCCTGATTCGTCCAGGACAAGTACTTATTTCTAACTTAGAAATTTCGAAAAAATTCACCTAAAATTAAAGGTTTCGAACGTTCTAGATTTTTACTGATTCGTCCAGGACAAGTATTTATTTCGCATTTAGAAATTTCGAAAAAATTTTCCTAAAATTAAAGGTTTCGAACGTTCTAGATTTTTAATGATTCGTCCAGGACAAGTATTTAATTCACACTTAGAAATTTCGACAAAATTCACCTAAAATTAAAGGTTTCGAACAATCTAGATGTTTCCTGATTCGTCCAGGACAAGTATTTAATTCGCACTTTGAAATTTCGAGAAATTTGCCCTAAAATTAAAGGTTTCGTACGTTCTAGATGTTTCCTGATTCGTCCAGGACAAGTATTTAATTCGCACTTTGAAATTTCGAGAAATTTGCCCTAAAATTAAAGGTTTCGTACGTTCTAGATGTTTCCTGATTCGTCCAGGACAAGTATTTAATTCGCACTTTGAAATTTCGAGAAATTTGCCCTAAAATTAAAGGTTTCGTACGTTCTAGATGTTTCCTGATTCGTCCAGGACAAGTATTTAATTCGCACTTTGAAATTACGACAAAATTCACCTAAAATTAAAGGTTTCGAACGATCTAGATGTTTCTTGATTCGTTCAGGACAAGTTTTTATTTCGCACTTAGAAATTTCGAGAAAATTCACCTAAAATTAAAGGTTTCGAACAATCTAGATGTTTCCTGATTCGTCCAGGACAAGTATTTAATTCGCACTTTGAAATTTCGAGAAATTTGCCCTAAAATTAAAGGTTTCGAACGTTCTAGATGTTTCCTGATTCGTCCAGGACAAGTACTTATTTCTCACTTAGAAATTTCGAAAAAATTCACCTAAAATTAAAGGTTTCGAACGATCTAGATGTTTCTTGATTCGTCCAGGACAAGTTTTTATTTCTCACTTAGAAATTTCGAAAAAATTCACCTAAAATTAAAGGTTTCGAACGATCTAGATGTTTCTTGATTCGTCCAGGACAAGTTTTTATTTCGCACTTAGAAATTTCGAGAAAATTCACCTAAAATTAAAGGTTTCGAACAATCTAGATGTTTCTTGATTCGTTCAGGACAAGTTTTTATTTCTCACTTAGAAATTTCGAAAAAATTCACCTAAAATTAAAGGTTTCGAACGATCTAGATGTTTCTTGATTCGTCCAGGACAAGTTTTTATTTCGCACTTTGAAATTTCGAGAAATTTGCCCTAAAATTAAAGGTTTCGTACGTTCTAGATGTTTCCTGATTCGCCCAGGACAAGTATTTAATTCACACTTAGAAATTTCGACAAAATTCACCTAAAATTAAAGGTTTCGAACAATCTAGATGTTTCCTGATTCGTCCAGGACAAGTATTTAATTCGCACTTTGAAATTTCGACAAAATTCACCTAAAATTAAAGGTTTCGAACAATCTAGATGTTTCCTGATTCGTCCAGGACAAGTATTTAATTCACACTTAGAAATTTCGACAAAATTCACCTAAAATTAAAGGTTTCGAACAATCTAGATGTTTCCTGATTCGTCCAGGACAAGTATTTAATTCGCACTTTGAAATTTCGAGAAATTTGCCCTAAAATTAAAGGTTTCGTACGTTCTAGATGTTTCCTGATTCGTCCAGGACAAGTATTTAATTCGCACTTTGAAATTTCGAGAAATTTGCCCTAAAATTAAAGGTTTCGTACGTTCTAGATGTTTCCTGATTCGTCCAGGACAAGTATTTAATTCGCACTTTGAAATTTCGAGAAATTTGCCCTAAAATTAAAGGTTTCGTACGTTCTAGATGTTTCCTGATTCGCCCAGGACAAGTATTTAATTCGCACTTTGAAATTTCGACAAAATTCACCTAAAATTAAAGGTTTCGAACGATCTAGATGTTTCTTGATTCGTTCAGGACAAGTTTTTATTTCGCACTTAGAAATTTCGAGAAAATTCACCTAAAATTAAAGGTTTGGAACAATCTAGATGTTTCCTGATTCGTCCAGGACAAGTATTTAATTCGCACTTTGAAATTTCGAGAAATTTGCCCTAAAATTAAAGGTTTCGTACGTTCTAGATGTTTCCTGATTCGTCCAGGACAAGTTTTTATTTCGCACTTTGAAATTTCGAGAAATTTGCCCTAAAATTAAAGGTTTCGTACGTTCTAGATGTTTCCTGATTCGTCCAGGACAAGTATTTAATTCGCACTTTGAAATTTCGACAAAATTCACCTAAAATTAAAGGTTTCGAACGATCTAGATGTTTCTTGATTCGTTCAGGACAAGTTTTTATTTCGCACTTAGAAATTTCGAGAAAATTCACCTAAAATTAAAGGTTTCGAACGATCTAGATGTTTCTTGATTCGTTCAGGACAAGTTTTTATTTCGCACTTAGAAATTTCGAGAAAATTCACCTAAAATTAAAGGTTTGGAACAATCTAGATGTTTCCTGATTCGTCCAGGACAAGTATTTAATTCGCACTTTGAAATTTCGAGAAATTTGCCCTAAAATTAAAGGTTTCGTACGTTCTAGATGTTTCCTGATTCGTCCAGGACAAGTTTTTATTTCGCACTTTGAAATTTCGAGAAATTTGCCCTAAAATTAAAGGTTTCGTACGTTCTAGATGTTTCCTGATTCGTCCAGGACAAGTATTTAATTCGCACTTTGAAATTTCGACAAAATTCACCTAAAATTAAAGGTTTCGAACGATCTAGATGTTTCTTGATTCGTTCAGGACAAGTTTTTATTTCGCACTTAGAAATTTCGAGAAAATTCACCTAAAATTAAAGGTTTCGAACGTTCTAGATGTTTCTTGATTCGTTCAGGACAAGTTTTTATTTCGCACTTAGAAATTTCGAGAAAATTCACCTAAAATTAAAGGTTTCGAACGTTCTAGATGTTTCTTGATTCGTCCAGGACAAGTATTTAATTCGCACTTTGAAATTTCGAGAAATTTGCCCTAAAATTAAAGGTTTCGTACGTTCTAGATGTTTCCTGATTCGTCCAGGACAAGTATTTAATTCGCACTTTGAAATTTCGACAAAATTCACCTAAAATTAAAGGTTTCGAACGATCTAGATGTTTCTTGATTCGTTCAGGACAAGTTTTTATTTCGCACTTAGAAATTTCGAGAAAATTCACCTAAAATTAAAGGTTTCGAACGTTCTAGATGTTTCTTGATTCGTCCAGGACAAGTTTTTATTTCGCACTTTGAAATTTCGAGAAATTTGCCCTAAAATTAAAGGTTTCGTGCGTTCTAGATGTTTCCTGATTCGTCCAGGTCAAGTATTTAATTCGCACTTTGAAATTTCGACAAAATTCACCTAAAATTAAAGGTTTCGAACGATCTAGATGTTTCTTGATTCGTCCAGGACAAGTTTTTATTTCGCACTTAGAAATTTCGAGAAAATTCACCTAAAATTAAAGGTTTCGAACAATCTAGATGTTTCCTGATTCGTCCAGGACAAGTATTTAATTCGCACTTTGAAATTTCGAGAAATTTGCCCTAAAATTAAAGGTTTCGAACGATCTAGATGTTTCTTGATTCGTTCAGGACAAGTTTTTATTTCGCATTTAGAAATTTCGACAAAATTCACTTAAAATTAAAGGTTTCGAACGTTCTAGATTTTTACTGATTCGTTCAGGACAAGTTTTTATTTCGCATTTAGAAATTTCGACAAAATTCACTTAAAATTAAAGGTTTCGAACGTTCTAGATGTTTCAATTCAGTTCAAAAAGAGTAAGCCTTTATTTTCATAATTGAAATGTAAAAAAATTTTTTTGGAACGTGTACATTTAAACAAGAATTTGGATTTTGAATACAACAGGGATGAATTTCGAATTTGTCATTATAATTATCAAAAAAAGATTAACGCCTAGATCTTGGGGTAGAGTAAAATAATTTGAAAAAATCATTTCAAAAAGCTCATAAAAATGTGCAATGGAAAAGTAAATACAACAAATATAAGAAACAAGATGCCAACATACAAATTTATAACCATAAAATTAACTTAACAATTCGGAAGTGTCATTTTGAACAAACGATTTACCGAAACCGATATAATAAATAATAAAAATAATAACCAATCCACTGTAGCTGTCTTCTTGGATGTCATCGATCTGTTTGATACGTAATCCTGATATATAATATCAACCGGATAATCCAGAGCCTTGACGAAGGTGCTATGCACCCGAAGAACAGAATATTATGGACCACGGACAGCAAGACAAGATCCCAACAGAGACCAAAGAAGAAACAGATATCTCTTCAGTACTTCACAACATCCATCACCAAGACAGATAACACCCTAACGATTTTCCAACTTTTTTATAATTAGATCTCTGATATCGGTTTTTTCTATTCTAAATTTTCAAATCCCGAACTTCCATGATTATTTAAATGGAGTACGTAAGCTGATAAGTTGAATGAAACAATTAACCTCACTTTTTTAATTGATGCACTTCTTCAATGGGATTTTCATGATTGAAGAGTAACCACGATCCGGCTCGAAGGACCAAAATATGTAGGGATACACTTTGATTGATTAAAAGAAACTTACACACTTCAGTGAACTGTAACAAGCTGTTGCCACTGACATATCTGATAGAAGCACTCAACCGGCGATGATAATATGAAGATGATGATGAAATCAAATTGAATTCTTTAAAAATATCACAAATACAGAAATCACTTCGACCAAAAAGGGTGAATAACGAAGAATCGAAGAGGACCAAGAAATGACGAATAGTTGGACAATGATTCATGATTAAAACTGAGGATCTTCAGAACTAGTTCGTTCCCCATCGTTTTGTATCACGAAAAAACCTACAAGCTACAACCCGAGGCAAAAATTAAACGCCTTTCAATACATCAAGACCTAGTGTATCTATCCAGAGCAGCGACTAACCGAAGGCATCGAAAACCGAGAAAATAGCTGGACCACGACGAGGATAACAGTTAAGGACATAATTAGTCCCATCAATTAGAGGATGGGAAGGATATCGAGTAGGGACAGCTTTATAGAATCTGCGAATAACGCTCAGTCGGCGTGCAGCCTTAAACAAAGCAAAAAAAGAGTGACGACACCCTCTGAAGAGATATAGGGGGAGGTGGATTTGAACTAAAGTTAAATATCGAAATATAATGGTATAAAAAATACGGATTAATTGACGAACTAACTCGAAATCTATTTCTTCCGTTTTAATCTAACTGTCAAATATGTCATTAACTATTTCCTTCGTTTTAATTATTTATATTAATAAAACTATACCGTGAATTTTATTTGAATAAATTAGAAGTTAATGGAGGTAGTTGGGTTTATTTTTATAAAAATATGTGTGCGTAAGCACGTTTCTTTGTTTCACGTGCAAGGAATTTATTAATACCCCACTTATCTGAACTGAATGTTTCAAATGGATCACATAACTCGTAAATAAACTACAGGGAAGGTAAAAAATATTGTATAACTTCCAAATCAAACAGAAATTTATGCAATAATCAATCGAAAAGACCTGCAGTGTTCTAATGAATTTATAGTAACCAGTTATTTAACTGTTTATCGTGTAGTTTCTAATGAATTACGTAATTAACAACGAATCATCAACGCTAATCAAATGCGTTATTAAAGACTCAGTTCTCGTAGAAAATAATTAAATTAAGTATCAAATATACAACGTCTATCATTTCTTCAATATTATTCCATAAATTCATCAACTATAAACCGGTTTGATGTCGCTACTGTTTTTTACATTCATTATTTGGTTCCCGCCGTCAAATTTATTGATAACCCCGAATGATTTATCACATATATCTATAACTGTATGTCTAGAGTATCCATAGCACTCGATAATTATTATCAAAATATACTTTCACTCGTAGTATCATTAAAATGTTTGTCCTCTATTAGTACGAGGCTGTCCGTAGACAAAATCCATGGTATTTACATTAGAACTTCTTAAATACGAGAATTGTTCATAAAATAAGGTTTTCAACGAATTTTTCTAGTGGAAAACAAACATGTATAGAAAGTAAACCTCCCATGCAGGGCCGGATTAAGATTTATAAGGCCCGGAGCTAAAATAATGACGGCGCCCCCTTAAGGAATTCGGAAATCCGGAAAAATTCACAAAATAATATCAATACGTTAGATTTGTGGTACCAACACATCAAAAATTTCCAAAATTGGGGCCCCCTTGGACCTGGGGCCCGGGGCTATAGCCCTCCCAAGCCCCTGGCTTAATCCGGCACTGCTCCCATGGTTTCTACCAGACGTTGTCGTCTCCTAAGCTCTAACTCAAAATTTTGTACACGCAGGACTTGAAAATATCAGGAATCATCTCGCTGAGGTCCCAAAAACGATGGTCAGCCAGAACGTTGCTCGTCGTGGACATACACCTCAGATACCTAGTCGGAGGAATGTTTTTCGCACACAAAAACCGAATCACAGAGCTTAATTCGCACCTGGTTTGAGAATCAGATGGAAGCTTTATCTTTTACGGCTACCAAGACAAGATTGAACGTTATGCAACACGTCGATCGTGCAAAATGTCGCCTAACAGCTTTCTTAACGTCGGCAATTTCGTAAACCTCCCATGGCAATCACTGCGGGTTTCTACCAGACGTTGTCGTCTCCTAAGCTCTAACTCAAAATTTTGTACACGCAGGACTTGAAAATATCAGGAATCATCTCGCTGAGGTCCCAAAAACGATGGTCAGCCAGAACGTTGCTCGTCGTGGACATACACCTCACATACCTAGTCGGAGGAATGTTTTTCGCACACAAAAACCGAATCACAGAGCTTAATTCGCACCTGGTTTGAGAATCAGATGGAAGCTTTATCTTTTACGGCTACCAAGACAAGATTGAACGTTATGCAACACGTCGATCGTGCAAAATGTCGCCTAACAGCTTTCTTAACGTCGGCAATTTCGTAAACCTCCCATGGCAATCACTGCGGGTTTCTACCAGACGTTGTCGTCTCCTAAGCTCTAACTCAAAATTTTGTACACGCAGGACTTGAAAATATCAGGAATCATCTCGCTGAGGTCCCAAAAACGATGGTCAGCCAGAACGTTGCTCGTCGTGGACATACACCTCACATACCTAGTCGGAGGAATGTTTTTCGCACACAAAAACCGAATCACAGAGCTTAATTCGCACCTGGTTTGAGAATCAGATGGAAGCTTTATCTTTTACGGCTACCAAGACAAGATTGAACGTTATGCAACACGTCGATCGTGCAAAATGTCGCCTAACAGCTTTCTTAACGTCGGCAATTTCGTAAACCTCCCATGGCAATCACTGCGGGTTTCTACCAGACGTTGTCGTCTCCTAAGCGCCAACTCAAAATTTTGTACACGCAGGACTTGAAAATATCAGGAATCATCTAGCTGAGGTCCCAAAAACGATGGTCAGCCAGAACGTTGCTCGTCGTGGACATACACCTCACATACCTAGTCGGAGGAATGTTTTTCGCACACAAAAACCGAATCACAGAGCTTAATTCGCACCTGGTTTGAGAATCAGATGGAAGCTTTATCTTTTACGGCTACCAAGACAAGATTGAACGTTATGCAACACGTCGATCGTGCAAAATGTCGCCTAACAGCTTTCTTAACGTCGGCAATTTCGTAAACCTCCCATGGCAATCACTGCGGGTTTCTACCAGACGTTGTCGTCTCCTAAGCTCTAACTCAAAATTTTGTACACGCAGGACTTGAAAATATCAGGAATCATCTCGCTGAGGTCCCAAAAACGATGGTCAGCCAGAACGTTGCTCGTCGTGGACATACACCTCACATACCTAGTCGGAGGAATGTTTTTCGCACACAAAAACCGAATCACAGAGCTTAATTCGCACCTGGTTTGAGAATCAGATGGAAGCTTTATCTTTTACGGCTACCAAGACAAGATTGAACGTTATGCAACACGTCGATCGTGCAAAATGTCGCCTAACAGCTTTCTTAACGTCGGCAACTTTTTGGGAATGTAGATTCTCGACTTTTACACCCTAGATAGTGGATGGTTCACACCAAACAATGTTTGAATTTCAATAAAAGTTGCACCTCTTCTAGTTTCTTCTCAGGCAATGTAGAAAGTATACTTTATGACGAAATTCTAGTTTATTTAGGTTCTAGAATGTACTAGAAGCCCACAGGAGATAAGATTTAGTTTCGTTGAAGCTAGCACATAGTTCTAGTTCTTAGGGAATAACAAGAAATAGCGAAAATCCGGGGACAACGAAATTACCATTACATCAAGACTGATACTACCCATTTTCTATGCTGTGTACCTGCCCCCGAGTTTGTACTTCCAGTAAATCTGAACAAAATTCCAATAATTTTGAGCTAGAGCTAGTAAAAATTCGTACTCAACAACATTTGAACCAAAAGAATGGAAAATACAATCTGATTTAAATTCCTTCGTTATAAATAAGTGATTTGGTAAAAAAACAGATTACTAAGAAATTTCAGCAGTTTACAGACCAAATTTGGACATCAATCTAAATGATTTCAAGAAGAAACCATCTATTGGTATAAAACGACCAAGATTGCGAAATTTATTTAATAAAATCGACCTCAATAGATCGATATTTTTGTGGAACAAACGGAAATAAGCTATGAGTTTGATGAAATTAAATATTTATTTTACGATTCCATTCGTACCATCTGGTACAAAGGTCTAGAAAACTATTGAAATAAATAACCCATTTCAATCAAATAAGTACCTACCATACTACATCAGCATTTTCAGATTATTCCGTATCCACGTTAAATTTTCAAACGAAATCTGTCGAATTAGACACATGATCACAAAAAAAAAATACAAGCACTTCAAGGAGACGACGCACGCGCATTTCTTATACAAAAAAACATGAAAAAAACTAAAATAAACGATAGAGAGAGAGAAAGACCACGCGGTTTACCCTACAAATTTCGAAAATGTACTGGCAAAGGGGCCAGAACTGTTTAAGGTTAGAGACCCGCTCGGCACTCGGGATTCTAGTCCCAGACCCATTTACAACACACAATAAAACTACGACCGTCCGTCCGTACTCAAAGTGTGCCTTTAGGCGTAACAGTGGCGTACCGATAACGAAAAAATATTGTCTTTGATTTACCAAGTTAATAATGACCCACCAATATTTTAAGTTGAAATTTCTGGAGAGAGAAAGAGAGGGATTCGTTTGGTTTTTTATTTTGGATGGCTTGAGGCTCCGATATAGGAATTACTCCTCTGCAGAGCTGTAGTTGTGGGGAATGGTAATGCGGTTTGTGCTGAAGAAAAGTTCTTTTCAGATATCACGACATTTGACTGATCAATGGGTTCTTCTGGTTATAGGAAAACCGCAGAAAACGCCGACGATATGACGAGGTGGGATTTGGAGTAGCAGTACATTCAATCTCTGAAGACAACAACTTGGTTATCGAAACGCGCGTCATAAACGAAGCTCTTGATGAGGAATATTTGGCGATAGTATTTTAGGTTATTTTGAATTCGGGGATCCGATCCAACATGTAAATCACACGGACCACCAAATCGAAATACGAGGGGGTTATATTGGACGAAGGGGTGAAAAGACGGTGTTGATTACCTGGTGGGTAACACGAGGGAAACAAGAAGACGAATGGTAGAAGTTCCGAGCTTGAAATGAAGACCTAGCTCCACCAGAACAGAGTTATCCTTACCTAAAGCAGATACAGGGATTGAGGGACTATCGAATTAAGTTCCAAAACTAAGATAATATCAGCATTGAGACAAGCAATAAACGTTGATATGTTTGAAGTATCAATTACAAACATCTAAAGTTTGAAATGTCAAAAATCACTAACAAAGAATAAGTAGCAATAAATTTGGAGCAAGACGAATAGACATTGAAAGAGAAAGAATGAGAGAGGTTCGTTGGGATGTTCCTCATGTGAGGTGATGAATATTTTAGGTTTAGTCCTGATAAAATGACAATATCCTGGATGGGGCTCGAATTGTGGTGAATTAGTGGCTCTATTCGTATTCCAATATTCATCTACGTGAGTTTTTCTTTTCATTTTGTCCTTTTTAGGATATCGGGGAATGTATTTATTATCCATTTAGCTATTTCGTCCATCTTTTCATCATTCGATTTATTATCTATTGTCTTTGTTTTCTTATCTTCTACTATTTATTCGTTCCCCGGTTTTTTTGTTTTGCTCCTTCTGCCTATTGTTCCTGTTTGCCGTATTCTCTTTTATTTGTTTCTTGTTGTAAGTTATTTCTTAACTTACGAGTACGTATTTCATCTAGATTTCGTTTACTTTACCATCTTTTTCTTCTGAACGCTGTTTGTTTCTTCATCTTCCAGTTTCTTTTCAACTTCTCTGCGTTTTTCTTTTCTGAACGCTGTTTGTTTGTTATTCTTCCAATTTCTTCTCAACTTCTTCTCTTTCTTCGTCTTTCTTCTCTGAATGCTGTTCATTCTTCTTTAAGTTTCTTCTCAACTTCTTCTCTTTCTTCGTCTTTCTTCTCCGAATGCTGTTCATTCTTCTTTCAGTTTCTTCTCAACATCTTCTCTTTCTTTTTCCTTTTCTGAACGCTGTTTTTTCTTCTTTCAGTTTCTTCTCAAAATCTTCTCTTTCTTTGTCTTTCATATTGGTCTGTCGTTTTCGTAATTCGTTTGTTCTCTTTTCTTGTGGATTGGTACTAGCAGTTTCTCCTCCCATTATTGTGGTATTGTTTCAGACCTCCTCGATTACTCCATCATGTTTTGCCTTTTTCTTCCAGATATTTGACCATTTCTGGATCTATCTTATCTGCTCTGCTTGTTTTGTCGATTTAACGTATCGCCTCTTTGACTTCTTTATAGCCGATTTCTTCCAAATTTTCTCTTTATCCTTAATCTTCCGTGTTTGTGTATGGAGTTGTCAATTCTCGTTATTTCTCCAGGATAGTACCAAGTACTTATTTTTTTTTCGGTTTTAAATCTGTCCCTATTCGAAATATTTCCAAAAAATTGTATTGGCGGAATCACTTTGATCTTTTCCTTCTGGTTTCTTTGCTGGTCTTGGTCTTGGACTTAATGTATAAGTACAGCTCAGATGATAAGTACAGCTTGATCCTTAATTCTAGCTTAGATCGTACTCCGACGCCCTTTTATCCTCTTGATAGAGCAAGTAGTTTTTGAAGATCAGTGCTTGGTCCAAGATGACCCCCAGGTATTTGTTAGGAAAAATAATACAAGACATTTGCAATAATTGTTTGGTTAGGTTACTTCTATGCATATTAAGTTATATTTTTTTTTGTATAATATACGAGGTGCGATAAAGAAATACGATCAGTGACTAGACATTAAAAACACCACGTCAGAACATACGGAAACCTTCCAGAAATGCTTGTAGTGAACTAATCCATCATATTTATTTTGATATTGAAATAAAAAAGGTCAGTAGACGGTAAGAACGCAAAATTAAACGACCTAGAGAGTAAAAGGGCACTAAACGAGAGAGGGAGAATTGTAAACTGCCGTTTCTCTACGCCTATGAGACAAACAATCAGGTTTTCCCTGTTTGAATCGGTCCTACACCCCAATTCAGTATCTCCCTTCTCTCATTTACCATAGAAGACATTATATCCCGTTCTACACACTCAGATATATAAATCTAGTAGCACTTTTTTCCCTCTTCATTGATACGAAAATCAAATTTTATAAATGACTTTGAAATAATTCGGAAATATGCCAATTTGTTAATTAGCTTTGTGGCTTCTTTATGATAATAATATTAATAATAAGAATAATTAACTTTTAAACCCAAAATTTTGTATTCGATCAGTATATTTTCATTAATATCTGAAGCGCATTCTGTTGATACTAAACTACTTCACTTATTAATATATTTAACGGCTTTCTAGATAATTCGGATTGTTGAAATTTCTAGAATGCCGTGATAAAGACATTGTCTTCATAAAAACATTCACATATACATGAATTGATATGTTTAGAGTGTCGGACTGCCGAAATTCTTCATTAATTTCGTCGGAAAATGTTACTATAGTCTTTAGCGGGTTTAACATAAACTATACGGTATGCCAAAAGGAAATTTACCACTGCGCAGCTTTCCTAATAGTGGAATTTCGTCGGAATTACAATAATCGAAGTTCAATTAACTATTTGAAACTGCAACCTCGCGCGCCTAATCTCTAGAAGCAACATAGCTCGGCTAAACTCGACTTAGATCTCATCCGAGGTGCGTTCTCAACAATGCTGGGTGGAAAATTAATTCGGTCAACACTTGGTTTAAAAATGTCTCCCTTGGGGTCGTGTGGGGGTGTCATGAAACAGTTTGGAAGGTAGAGAGACGTATCTATGTTGGTTTTTCCTGAAACATCCAACCAGGATAAGGTCAATTGCGTACAATAGGAAGGTTGACGTCCCAATCAGTCATAGGATAAAAAAATATTGTCGCTTTTGGTGTAGATTGTTCAAAACAATGGTTTCTTCTTGGACTGTGCTTTCTTTTTCTACAGTCATGTTTCTAATTATGTCGTGCACGACTAGATATATTCAATTCATCCATTTTATTAGGTCAAATAAAAAGTTTTGATTCATAAATTAGGTATTGGGTCAAAAGATATTGCCTCAACATCCTGGTACATTACAAGAAATATATTTGTTATTTTCTCTCGATAATTTTATAGGCAATAAAATCATAATTGCAAAAGTGATAATTGTAACCTACAAACCTTCAAATAAAAACAAATGATAATAAACTACTTATTAGAAATAATGTCAAATATTATTAATTTTTATTTTCAAGGTTAGGGCATGTGCTTTCTATCTATAGGTACTTTAAGCAATAAATCCCATTCCTCGATAGAAACCAAACAGATACAATTAACAATTACATTGTCGAAGACAACGGTGTTTCAAAACGCCAATCTAGGTGTTTCTCCTGATGATGAATACGTGGTTAGTCGAAAGCTTGAGATACATATTATGCTTTAGTGTTTGATTGCCACAGTCCCACATAAATAACGTTTATAAACTAGTTACGTATTAATATCAGGCATTGAAATCGATATTCGAATTGACTCGTAACATAAATATGAAGTCTATTGATTCTGGTTGCTTTTTAAATTGTTAGGAGTTGAATTTGTTTTCTCCGAAGCCATTTAAAACAGTTTCTTATTAATAAGCTGATGTATATATTCCTAAAAATAGGCAATTTTCCAGTTGTTAAAACTCTGGCAGATACATAATTCGTAGAATAACGTAGCATAAAAAACGCGTGAAAGCAACGAACATTCATCGGGATGTAATTATATGAATACTTTTGATTTATTATAAATCAAAAGTATATTTTCGGAGTTTACCAAATGCTTGGTTTCAATATTTAATAAAAAAGAGTGTAACGAATATTTATTTCGGAAAGGAAGAGGGTAGTAAGTTCATTTTGCACGTTTAACAAAGTCAATTCTTGGAGTAGTTACCAACCAAAAATTATGGTCCTTTTCTGGGTAAAATTTTATGTCAAAGGAAAGAAACATTTTCTAAACGAATATAAAAGTTTATAACGTTGTATTTATGTCATAAAAATCTACAAAGCAAAATTACCTGTAGCGGGAATTGGTTACAAAATCAAGCATTACGAAAAACGTTCCTTTATTCTATACCTTCGGTATCTTGAATATTTATTTGACATTTACAATTTGATGTGGGCGTTATTGTAGTAATAGACTGTATAAAATGGTAAGTAGACGTTACCTCAATTTCCAAAGCATTCTAAATATGGTATTTACATCTTTAAAAACGATATCTAAGATTAATTTCCATTAAATGTTATCAGTTGGAGGTTTGAAGCAAATTTTACTGTCGAATAAAAAGTTCTACATCAACTAATTTGGAAATTCTGGAACCTTTGGCGATATTAGTCTCTGAAGACGATAACTTGGTTATCGAAACGCGTGTGTAATCGTGAGCGTTGGTGTAGTGGTGGTGCAAACAGTATATTCAATAAATTAAGTCAGTCTAACTACCCAGAGTTGATATTTAATTTCTTTATATTGTTATTCACAAACAACAAAATCGACAGAAGCTTTTACCTTTATAAAATTATTGCGTTCAGCAAAATTAAAGTAAAACACAACTTGAGTTAAATGGTTCATTTATCGGCTTCAATAAACTAAAATAAATAATATTTGTCGTTACGAGAAGCCGATAGGTCTTCAGATAGACCCGTCGTACCCGATATCTTTTGACAAGCCGACCAGGTGTTTTGTCTTGAACTCTTTGATGTCATTAGGCAAGTTGTGAGGTTTGTCCAGATATTTAAATCGGTTTCGTGCTTCTCCAAGTACCAACGGCACTTCGGATCGTCCGTAATGCCTATGGTGTGAAGATGGCGTCTTAGATGGCCGCTAAGACATCGGATCAGGTATTTAAACCGCGCCCGTTCGAGCGCAGGCTACTAACAGATGACGTGGTCTGCGGTTTCGTCCTTCTCCATGTACCAACGGCACTCCGGATCGTCCGTAATGCCCATGATGTGAAGATGGCGTCTTAGATGGCCGCTAAGACATCGGATCAGGTATTTAAACCGCGCCCGTTCGAGCGCAGGCTACTAACAGATGACGTGGTCTGCGGTTTCGTCCTTCTCCATGTACCAACGGCACTCCGAATCGTCCGTAATGCCCATGGTGTGAAGATGGCGTCTTAGATGGCCGCTAAGACATCGGATCAGGTATTTAAACCGCGCTCGTTCGAGCGCAGGCTACTAACAGATGACGTGGTCTGCGGTTTCGTCCTTCTACATGTACCAACGGCACTCCGGATCGTCCGTAATGCCCATGGTGTGAAGATGGCGTCTTAGATGGCCGCTAAGACATCGGATCAGGTATTTAAACCGCGCCCGTTCGAGCGCAGGCTACTAACAGATGACGTGGTCTGCGGTTTCGTCCTTCTCCATGTACCAACGGCACTCCGGATCGTCCGTAATGCCCATGATGTGAAGATGGCGTCTTAGATGGCCGCTAAGACATCGGATCAGGTATTTAAACCGCGCTCGTTCGAGCGCAGGCTACTAACAGATGACGTGGTCTGCGGTTTCGTCCTTCTCCTGTACCAACGGCACTCCGGATCGTCCGTAATGCCCATGGTGTGAAGATGGCGTCTTAGATGGCCGCTAAGACATCGGATCAGGTATTTAAACCGCGCTCGTTCGAGCGCAGGCTACTAACAGATGACGTGGTCTGCGGTTTCGTCCTTCTCCTGTACCAACGGCACTCCGGATCGTCCGTAATGCCCATGATGTGAAGATGGCGTCTTAGATGGCCGCTAAGACATCGGATCAGGTATTTAAACCGCGCCCGTTCGAGCGCAGGCTACTAACAGATGACGTGGTCTGCGGTTTCGTCCTTCTCCATGTACCAACGGCACTCCGGATCGTCCGTAATGCCCATGATGTGAAGATGGCGTCTTAGATGGCCGCTAAGACATCGGATCAGGTATTTAAACCGCGCTCGTTCGAGCGCAGGCTACTAACAGATGACGTGGTCTGCGGTTTCGTCCTTCTCCTGTACCAACGGCACTCCGGATCGTCCGTAATGCCCATGGTGTGAAGATGGCGTCTTAGATGGCCGCTAAGACATCGGATCAGGTATTTAAACCGCGCTCGTTCGAGCGCAGGCTACTAACAGATGACGTGGTCTGCGGTTTCGTCCTTCTCCTGTACCAACGGCACTCCGGATCGTCCGTAATGCCCATGATGTGAAGATGGCGTCTTAGATGGCCGCTAAGACATCGGATCAGGTATTTAAACCGCGCCCGTTCGAGCGCAGGCTACTAACAGATGACGTGGTCTGCGGTTTCGTCCTTCTCCATGTACCAACGGCACTCCGGATCGTCCGTAATGCCCATGATGTGAAGATGGCGTCTTAGATGGCCGCTAAGACATCGGATCAGGTATTTAAACCGCGCTCGTTCGAGCGCAGGCTACTAACAGATGACGTGGTCTGCGGTTTCGTCCTTCTCCATGTACCAACGGCACTCCGGATCGTCCGTAATGCCCATGATGTGAAGATGGCGTCTTAGATGGCCGCTAAGACATCGGATCAGGTATTTAAACCGCGCTCGTTCGAGCGCAGGCTACTAACAGATGACGTGGTCTGCGGTTTCGTCCTTCTCCATGTACCAACGGCACTCCGGATCGTCCGTAATGCCCATGATGTGAAGATGGCGTCTTAGATGGCCGCTAAGACATCGGATCAGGTATTTAAACCGCGCCCGTTCGAGCGCAGGCTACTAACAGATGACGTGGTCTGCGGTTTCGTCCTTCTCCATGTACCAACGGCACTCCGGATCGTCCGTAATGCCCATGGTGTGGAGATGGCGTCTTAGACGGCCGGTTAGACGTCGGATTTCGCGCTTGTTTAGTTGGAGCAATTGTTTGTCTTCGTTTATCTCATTCCAGGCGTCTTCATCCATCCCTGCCGAGACCCTTTGGATTCTTGGTCCATTGGTGGGTCCGCTTCGTCGTTGCCTTTGTTTCCCCAATGACCATGCACCCAAACGAGCTGGATCTTGCAGCCATCATTCACCAGATTCTCTAAGACTCTATTGCACTCCAGCACTAGATCACACCTTTTCATCTCTATCTTTCCATGAAAGAAACGTTCCATAATTATGAATCTACAACCAAGGATTAGTCCATAGTCGACTAAGAGCAAAAAAGCGATGTAACACATTGTCGAATTATTTTTATTTGGATTCGTTGATTTTTTTATCTTTTTCAAGTTATAAGTCATCGATACGTTGGTTTCATTGTGTCAATATCACCGAGACGAAGCTCGTTCAACCGGAAATAGAGCCGAGTACTTCGAATATTTCCAGTAAATGACTGGCAGATATTTCGAACTGGCCTAACAGGGTACGATCGTACCGACCGGACAGTTCTCAGCTGTGTTGTGATCGCGGTACCTGAGTTGGGTTTCGAGCGGTTTAAATTCATTTTTCTAAGAAGAATGCACCTTCCTTGGTAGAAAACGGTGGTTCGAATGACCGTAGGTACGTGTTCGTACGTCCGTTTCGTTAACTAACACTCACATACGCACATATATGAAGAGCTCATGGCATAGTGCAACAGGTTCAACGGACCTTACAGAAGGTCATTTGCGAACAGGGCCGCACGATTGAAAGACACATATATTCAATTAATTCGGAGATGCCTTCAGTTCTATATTCTTTTTTCAATCTAAAATTGAAAGTATAATCTTGAATAATGAGATTTTTTTACAACTTCTCCGTGTTCCAGCACTGAATTAAGATTTTAACTTTAACCTGACACGTGTCCCCAAGTCAACAATACGTTTCCGTTGCCCACGCGACGGTTTTTTTTTAAAATTATTTTCGTTTCGCTTCGATGTTACGTAAATCTTTTGTTTTTTCGCTTCCAGGGGTGGTTCCTCTATTATACATTTCCAATTCTTTTTATCTGTTGCATTATGCATACCGTGGGTGTCATATTTGATGATTTGTTAGATAAAACAAAGTAAATGTAACTGCAATACCCACGCATTGTTTCAAGTGCATAATTTCTCGTATTTCAATTAAAGATTGAAAGAATTGAAAGATAAACTGTTAAATGTATACTGGCTGACAAAAAAGGAAACCCAAAGCTTATGGGGAATATTGAAAATTCAACAGCCTGCTAGAAATCAATTGGAAACAAATTGGGAGAAACGGAAGGTCTTTCTAAAGCTTCTATACATCTTATTATCTCAACTATAACTGCCACAATGCGAAGAATATATGAAATTGCTTGCCAGAACTTCGTGATATCTCAAATATCAACTAGAAGATGTCAGCACTTCTCAATATAAGATTTTCAGACATCGACATAGACTGCGACCCAAAGGATCCTTTTTTCTTGCTATGATCCCAGGTGTAATGTTCTAAAGTTTCTTAGACTTAGAAGGGAGAAAAATTTGACAACCATGGTGTATCAAAGCATACGCCTACAACGTTCTT
Source organism: Diorhabda sublineata (assembly GCF_026230105.1). Classification (NCBI taxonomy): domain Eukaryota; kingdom Metazoa; phylum Arthropoda; class Insecta; order Coleoptera; family Chrysomelidae; genus Diorhabda; species Diorhabda sublineata. The sequence goes on along the minus strand of NC_079474.1, from coordinate 2,497,810 downwards.
TAGTTGTCAATGTTGTCAAAACTTTGTACTCCACCAATGCACGTTTCTGTGATCCTCAAAGCAACGATTCACTGCTAAACCGATTTCTAAGAATCAAAATCTATAATCGACGGTTTCGTTATGTCATCGAATCTGTAAAATCGATTTTCTTGATCCCACACTAGTTTATACCGCGGTAAATATACGTTGATCCCTAATGGATAGACCCAACTTCACGTACCTCATCAATGAGACCTCTGTTAAAGTCAAGTCATTCGAGAAACTTCAGGTTTTGCTTGATTTTCCAACCATGTTGCTCGTGGTCTTCCTGGAATTTTATTATCTCGAGTTTTCTTAACTGGCACATTGTAGACGTTCCCACCATGTGTGAATTGGTCTCTAAAGCTCAGATTGCCTCCTAATCGCTCTTCTTCTAATGTTGTGAACGTTTTTGATTTCATGTTTCTGCTAATTATTTCGTATGCTAACAATTCTTGTTAACAGGTTCTTCTCCAATATTTTGGTTCGCGGGACCAAAAGGATCCAAAGCTTTTTTTCCATGTCTACGAACGCGGTTCATACTGGTTTAGATCTTGACATTAGTCCAAAAATGATTTTGTTTATACTGAACACTCGCGTCATCTTCGAAGTTAGTTCTATTGTAGCTCGAAGTGTCTTTTCAATTATTTGTTCTTTAGCTGCTTTATTGCTGCAACCTATTCCTTCTTCTTCTTGAAATTTTCCTCTCTTAAGGTACTTGAAGTTCTGCTTCATATATATAATTTTTTATACGTGAAAAGATACAAAGAAAGCTTTATACTACGACAGTTGGTTATTTTTTTTTTAACCAGACATATCATATTAGTGTCGGGATACATAATAAACGGTACCTTTGTATACAGTGAAAATGTTTGCTACAAAACTGAAAACGAACGTTTGCATGATTATCGCCGCCTCGGGACATTTACAAAGAAAAAACAGAAGAACCCTCGACGAGAATCCCACATCCTTTCATTACGTAATAAAGTAAAATAACACATAATTTAACTACCGTTGTCAGCTGTTGCACATGCTATTTAATATTGACTAACATAATTATCTTTAACCTATATAAAGTCGCTATTAATTCATGGTGAAAGATATCCACAAGAGAGATGCTTCCCTTCTAATGTGGAGCGTTGTAAACCTGAGTTACAGTTCACAGAGTAGCTGGTGTCGATAGGATCCAATTACCTTCACTATGAAGAAAAAACTGAATCTCAAGACCATCCGTTTGGATGAGCAAACAATTCACCTGAAAGCAGAGGAGAAATACCAGGAACTAGATAGTAAACTCCTCTAGAATAAGCATGAAAAGGAAATAAACATTTAACCTGCAACACCTCCGATGGTGTGCAGAAACTACGCAAGAAAGAGTTGGTGTTATCACCCGTAGATCCTGTGGACCACCACGACAAACATTGTCTCAAAGTAGCGAAGATTTGCGTGTGGATGCACAACTGTGGCCTTGAGATCACGCCAAAAGGCTGTTGTAGAAACGATCCGGAATCTTCCACCTTTTCTCGGGACGTTTAGAGGAATCATCAAGTCAAAACTCGTGTCAGAAGATAAAATGCGTCAGGAAGATCATCCATTTCGATGAGCAAATAATTCATCTGAAAGCAGAGGAGAAATACCAGGAACTAGATAATAAATTCCTCTAGAATAAGAATGAAAAGGAAATAAACATTTAACCTGCAACACCTCCGATGGTGTGCAGAAACTACGCAAGAAAGAGTTGGTGTTATCACCCGTAGATCATGTGGACCACCACGACAAACAATTTCTCAAAGTAGCGAAGATTTGCGTGTGGATGCACAACTGTGGCCTTGAGATCACGCCAAAAGGCTGTTGTAGAAACGATCCGGAATCTTCCACCTTTTCTCGGGACGTTTAGAGGAACCATCAAGTCAAAACTCGTGTCAGAAGATAAAATGCGTCAGGAAGATCATCCATTTCGATGAGCAAATAATTCACTTGAAAGCAGAGGAGAAATACCAGGAACTAGATAATAAATTCCTCTAGAATAAGAATGGAAAGGAAATAAACATTTAACCTGCAACACCTCCGATGGTGTGCAGAAACTACGCAAGAAAGAGTTGGTGTTACCACCCGTAGATCCTGTGGACCACCACGACAAACATTGTCTCAAAGTAGCGAAGATTTGCGTGTGGATGCACAACTGTGGCCTTGAGATCACGCCAAAAGGCTGTTGTAGAAATGATCCGGAATCTTCCACCTTTTCTCGGGACGTTTAGAGGAATCATCAAGTCAAAACTCGTGTCAGAAGATAAAATGCGTCAGGAAGATCATCCATTTCGATGAGCAAACAATTCACCTGAAAGCAGAGGAGAAATACCAGGAACTAGATAGTAAACTCCTCTAGAATAAGCATGAAAAGGAAATAAACATTTAACCTGCAACACCTCCGATGGTGTGCAGAAACTACGCAAGAAAGAGTTGGTGTTATCACCCGTAGATCATGTGGACCACCACGACAAACAATTTCTCAAAGTAGCGAAGATTTGCGTGTGGATGCACAACTGTGGCCTTGAGATCACGCCAAAAGGCTGTTGTAGAAACGATCCGGAATCTTCCACCTTTTCTCGGGACGTTTAGAGGAACCATCAAGTCAAAACTCGTGTCAGAAGATAAAATGCGTCAGGAAGATCATCCATTTCGATGAGCAAATAATTCACTTGAAAGCAGAGGAGAAATACCAGGAACTAGATAATAAATTCCTCTAGAATAAGAATGGAAAGGAAATAAACATTTAACCTGCAACACCTCCGATGGTGTGCAGAAACTACGCAAGAAAGAGTTGGTGTTACCACCCGTAGATCCTGTGGACCACCACGACAAACATTGTCTCAAAGTAGCGAAGATTTGCGTGTGGATGCACAACTGTGGCCTTGAGATCACGCCAAAAGGCTGTTGTAGAAACGATCCGGAATCTTCCACCTTATCTCGGGACGTTTAGAGGAACCATCAAGTCAAAACTCGTGTCAGAAGATAAAATGCGTCAGGAAGATCATCCATTTCGATGAGCAAATAATTCACTTGAAAGCAGAGGAGAAATACCAGGAACTAGATAATAAATTCCTCTAGGATAAGAATGAAAAAGAAATAAACATTGAACCTGCAAAAGCTCCGATGGTGTGCAGAAAATACGCAAGAAAGAGTTGGTGTTATCACCCGTAGATCCTGTGGACCACCACGACAAACATTGTCTCAAAGTAGCAAAGATTTGCGTGTGGATGCACAACTGTGGCCTTGAGATCACGCCAAAAGGCTGTTGTAGAAACGATCCGGAATCTTCCACCTTTTCTCGGGACGTTTAGAGGAATCATCAAGTCAAAACTCGTGTCAGAAGATAAAATGGTTCAGAAAGAAACACATTTAACTTCAATAGAGAAGATACTAGGAAAGGAAATTGATTTGGAAAAATATGGGGCAAACTAATTGAAGCTTGGAACCATAGATCTCTCACAGTTGAGGCGTTGTCCCAACCTATATCTACGTTCTCTAGAAAATACGAGATGGAAATGTGTTTGACGGAGGATATGGATGTTGTAACCGTTTGGGCTCATTATCTACAACTCGATGTGTCGAATCACACTTTATCGACTCGTAATTTTCCCTTAACTTTAAAAAAAAAACGTGTAAGTATGCGACGCTTAGACATTTATAGTTATTATAACCCGATTACGGCGATTACGGTTCGAAGCATTTCAACGACGCAAAAAAGAAACCGCCGCATTAAAAATAACCCTACGGAATAGTTTCCAACCGGTTTTTTTTTAAAAAAGATTCATACTTCACTGAGAAACCAACGGCCCACAGGAAATTGTTGGCAAAATAAACGACATCGAAGTAGATAAAGGAAATGAAGGTTTTCTTACCTGATAGCAAAAAAATTATGAATAATAAAAGGCTATTGACGTGTTTTTGATTATTTTCTTGGAATTATAAATTGTACTTTAATAAGAAGGAATAGAAAGCTTCCATAGAAACGTTAATTTAGTTTACTTTTGAAAGATATTAAACTTTTAAACTTCTGCTAAAGTTCTTAAAATATCAATTGCAGATTGTAAAAACCCTTGCCGATAATTTTGTTTGATCTACCATAGGCGTAGATACCTCATTTTATAAAATAAAAAATCATCAATATTAAATTAAATAGACGAGTAAAATGTACTTTCCTGTAAAGGAGTTTAGTTTAAACAGGGTACCAGACGTGAACTGCGCCCTTTTTGTACCCCATTCGTCTATTAGAACTTCGGTAGTCTTTTATTTGACGCAAATAATTTTGTCTTTATCGAACTATCCTTGGCGATTCAGTTATTGCCATTCGTTTATTCATTTTTTTGTGTTTGAAAGTTGTGACACAACTTGACGCAATGTTTCTAAGCTGTCCTACTTATATAAACTACAAATTGTCCTACGTTAAAAACCTTGAGTAGTTGTCAACTGATTTCGGCTTTTCTTTACACGTTTTTTCGGTTTTGTGAATGAACAGGTGCGAATTAAATTCATACCTGTCTTTATTCTCATTACATTTTGCAATTGTCTTCATTCGCCCATATTTCTATTCATTTATGAATGAAATAAATTTCACCACCACGCCACTGCTTATCGCAGACTGTCTGGCAGGAATATTTCAAAGAAACTGTACATATACGTCTTCCGACTGTTTCGGCCAATAGAAATGCATTTATGTTTACGATTCGATGTTTTCATTGGTAAACAGCGTATATGATAAGTCCACGTGGACTGACGGTTTGTTTACTGTCTTCTGCAATTGATATCGGAAGAAATTTTGAAATAGGCGAATAAATCTGCGGGAATAATAAGAATTCATTGACGGATGACTGTTCAAAAACGTTTTTGATTGAACTGATGTGCGAGACATCGTGGAGTTGAGAATGATTCGTCTTCTGTATTTGGTTACCACGATATGTTCGAACACTCCCGGTAAATAAATGCTTACGTTCCATTCAGAATTGTGGCGAGTTAATCGACATTCAGTTGTTGGTTTAATCCACGTCAAAAGTCATAGAAAATCCGAGTACGTTCATAATTGAAATGTCAAAGTGCTGTCATATCTGGAAACTTAAGTAGCGGTCCTCGTATATAAAAACGAATGATCTTACAATGTAAAAATATCATAATGTACAGAGTGTTTTCGATTTCGAGGACGTACTAAACGAAAATTAAAAAATAATAATAAATAATTGAACGAAAACAAGTAGAGGTTATGTCGGTTTAGTTGAGAAGGAAGTCTGAAAGTTTGAGAAACATACATGCGCATTAACGTCGATGATTACAGATTCTTCGCGATAATCACCATTTTAACCATAATTTCAGTAGCCATCGAATTGTTTTTACAGCTGTTACTATGAAATAACAACGCGCATTCCACATTACATTTAGAAAACATAATTATCGACAAGTTTTAGGTACAACAAAGTAAAAGTAGGTTAAAATGTACGTTTTTATAATTAGTTATAGTCTTAAAACCGAACTGTAGTTGATAATAAAATATTGACAACGTTAAAGTTGTTATCAACGAATTTAGTTGTGACTAATCCCGTTTCAAGCGGATCTTCAAAAATTGTATACCATAGAATCAGAGACAAAACAAATTTGTTCACTTCGAGGGAGGTTCGAGGCTTTTATTTACCCAACAGGTAAATTTCGGACGAAAAAAAGATTAGGAAAGTTGTAAAAGTCTTTTGTGTCTACCATAAAATCTTCTATTGAGATTTGTAAGTGAAAAAAAGTTTATTGTCGAAGGTTTTGTGAAAGAAATATAATAGTTCTTTCGACACAAATATTTCAGAAACCTTGCAAATACATTTTCAGGGTTCCATTTACATTTTTCTCCTCCTCCATCGAAAGCGCTGTAACGCGTCTCCGTTGGACTGAACTTCTTCGAGGAAACGGCCAAGGGATGCCGGGCGTCCTGCGCCTACCGATTATTCCGAGGCGTCGTAGATGAGTTGGTTTTTGAGTGTACGAGTAACGTGGTCTTATTTTGTCTTTTCGGATGCCAGCGTCGCTGTTGGAGCCCATCATTTCATTTGAGTTCCTTTTCAGCATCTCGTTCCGAAGGGCTTGCGTTTTCAAAAACCCTCCAAAGGGGAAGGACGGGATAAGATTACTTTAGTACCTCGCCCAGCTCTGATATTTAGTACTAAGTTCTTTCAAATTTATAGTCCATTCGCCAAACAGACAAAGCTGATGAGGAATTTCATTGTGACTATTTTAAAAATCTAACTATTCCACATTATATTTAAAATGAAAAAAAATCAAATTACATTGATCTTGGAAGACAGGTTTATGAAAATTATCCTTATTTTTATTGCTTTCAATCAAGTAGAATTACTTCGCAAGTTAAACGAACGGACTATAATTGAAAATTACTTCATATATAACAATTTACAAAATGAAGGGTACGAAATGTTCTACGAGAATTGTTCTACAAGTTTCCGACCTCAAAATAAATCGCGCACTTGTTCTACGAGGGTTGTTTGATAATTTACCGAACTCGATTCAAGTTGGGAAACTTATCTGCCCACGCGTTGGGAGATTCTTACTAAAATTTCGACCATTTTTGACGCTTAGTTTTCGTTTGACATCGATATTCATGAGTTTGTGAATTTGTATAAAAAATGGAGTACTAAAACCGCTTCGAATGAACATTTCCTCAAACTTATCGATGAGATTTTTCGCATCGATGAATTAGGATCCGCTGAAATGGAAAAAAAAAACAATCAAGACAGTGGATTGTCAAGGGCGAAACCTGATTAGAAAATAGCGACGGACCGAAAATGGCGATGGAGCCTGTTTTTTGGGACAGTCACCAACTACAGAATAGCACAGAAGAAAAATAAAGTGCTTTTCCATCAGCGCCTTCTTACGCATCAAACAACCCTCGTACGTTTAACAGCAAGTCGACGAAAAATTAGAAAATAAAAAAGAAAAATCCGCGGGACAATTTAGTTACATTATTTAACAGTCACACGTTTTATCTATGATCGAACAAATCAGTGTCGCTTAATCTTTTCGATCAACCAACAGGTAATAAATATGGGCGTAATTTGAATCACTCAAACGTGAACGAACGATGACGATATTAGTGTCTTTTACAGAATTTGATGAGGACACACCCCATCACCTACTACAATATGGAAATAGTATACAACTTCCGCCTCCGCGTTTCCGGTTGACCGTGTTCATTGATTTAATATCGTCGTGAACTTAATTATTTTGAAAAAAACTAAAAGTTATTCGTTCTGTAATCATTTACATACCGAAAGTCGCGTTTTGAGTGTTCCATGTAGTGAAAGTGACAGTTCCGTACTGCAAAACACTTTCGGAACGCCCCGGAGTGATTCTGGAGTGACTCTAGCAACTTCAATGTTGACAGTTGACAGTTTCATTTCGACGATTTTGCATAACCTTTTTAATTTTCTGAAATTATTTGTTTTATCCAAAATTTTGACTTAATTAATGAATAACAATGAATGATGATGAAAAAGAACAAAATTAATATTGACATTGCAAATACTAATTTGTTTCAGACTTCCACTTCCAGTCCTTGGCATACAAATGCCATCTAAATTAATTTCGAGATATCTAATTACAAAATTCATCGATTTCTTAAAAAAGTCTTGTGTTTATCTGTAGTATCCTTTCCTTTTCGAAAATTTAGTTTAAAAAGAGCGATCCGACACTGCGTTCCATTCTGGTGCTCTGAACATAACGAATTTTCGCTCAAATATCTCGCCAACAGCGCCTCTTTTTACTGAACACACTGTTTACACTAACACTACCCCAACACTCACAATTACACCGTCTAACAACAAAGTTTTCGTCCTCAGAAACTGAAAATTGGAGACAGTTTCTGAAGACGATAACTTGGTTATCGAAACGCGCGTCAGACAGTGTAATCGTGAGTGTTGGTGTAGTGGTAGTGTAAACAGTGTGTTCAGTATGAATATCACCAACGGTTTCAGTAATTCCTTAGCGCCATTTTATGTCTGGCGTCCTGGGCAGTCGCGCTACCCGCTACTTTAATAATTACAGATGCGTTGATGATTGCATTGCGATTTTATAAGTTTGGAACTGCGCGCTTAATTAGTTGGCCCACTAGAGTGTTTTCACATTTCCGGGAACACATTATATAATTAAATATTTCAATTTTTTCATTGTTCTTATTTGTTTAATACAAAATAACTGATTTTATAAAAAAGGTCCAACTCTAATAGGACTTTGTTGCATTAAAACAATATAGAATTTATAGAATGGCATATAATTGGATTTAAATTTGCTTTGATGTGTATTCCATAGGAAAATTATACAGATGCCGTGAAAATACAGTTAATTTTCATTCAAGCTAATATTCAACGTAAATAATTGAACAAGAAAATATCAGTGGAATATAGAAAATCCATTCAATTATTCATCAAGCTATTACTTGTTAATTTTGATGCAAAGTATTCAATTCAGTTTAATGACCTGTTTATAATTGTGTACTATAGTCTATTTTTATTAATGAGAGAGTAATAAAATGATGAAGCATCATTACTGTTTTGAGATCGAGAACTTTCTAAGCAAATTTTGTTATTGTATAGTGAAAATTTTGATTTATTTTGTTAATAATGGATGTGCCTCAACGTTTAAGAGGACATGTGTCGAATAAAGAAGCCGCTAGAATCATCGCGCTCATACAAGATGGCCGAAGTCAAAGGTACGTCGCCGGGGTAATTGGTGTTCAACAAAGCACCGTATCCAGAGTTGTTATTCGCTACCAAGAAACACGGCAGCTCACCAGAAGACCCGGACAAAGCCGCGGCAGGGTAACTCCGATAGTAGATGATCGATATTTGAGGTTAACGTTAAGAATTAGGCATACCACCTTTCGAAAACTAAACAGATCTGTTGGCTGCTCTTAATGTCCGAATAAACCTAAAAAAAATTCGAAATAGGCTGAGAGAAGCAGGTATACAAACCAGAGTGCCAACTAGAGGTCCACGTCTTACCAGTAGCAAGATTGTCAAATTGAAAGCTTTGGTGGTGGCTCTATCAAGGTTTGGGGAGGAATTTCTTTCGAGGATCGCACGGTGTTAGTATCAGTAAATGATGGAAGGCTAAATGCTAACCAATATCCTAGAATTCCATGTAGTGCCCTATATGCCTCATATCGGTGGCTCGGCAGTACTTAGAAGTAGTCGAAGTACCCACCTTGAATTGGCCTGCACGTAGCCGGGACCTTAACCCAATAGAGCATGTCTGGGACCATCTAGGATGACAAATTCAACAACATCCGGCACTAAGATGATCTTCAAAATGTTCTTTTCAACTTATGGGATAACATACCGCAAAGTTACGACCAGAACCTTTTTAGAAGCCTTCCAAGACGAATTGGAAGCTGTAATTAGAGCGAGAGGCGGCAATACACACGCTATTAGAAATTCATTGGCTGGTTTGGTGGTAAATCAAACTTTTTGTCCTCTGTAGATTAAACTGATATAAAATAAATGTTGAAAAAAGGCGTATCTATTGGTGTATCAATGTTATCTCGTTCATGAGCAATACAAACATTCCAATACTTCTCGATGCCGTGCTTGTAGGATTAAGAAATAGCCAGAAGTCACTAGGATCCAAATCTTGACTATACGGTGTACGAGGGAGCAATTCGAAGTGTAATTGGTTCAATTTATCTATCGTTGCTATGGATTTGTGAATAGGTGGATTGTCTTGGTGAAACATTATTTTTTTTTCGCCGTTCTTTTGATTGTTGCTCCCTTTTAGAGATGCCCATCCCAAAATACTGAAGCCATCACCTTCCCAACTGATGTTGTGCCTTCGGACGTGGTTCACCGGCTACACTCCACTCAGATGATGATCGTTTCCATTCCGGAATGAAGTGATGGATCCATGTTTCATCCATTATCACGTATCGAAGCAAAAAAACTGATTTATTAAGTGTTAACACGGCCAAACGCTACTCGGAATCATCGACACGTTGTTGTTTTTGATTAACGCGGTAACTACTTTGAAAAAAGCTTTCGCTTAGTCAAATATTTATACAATTTCAATTAACGATTAGATATAACCAATTTGTGGACAATTTTCTGAAGTAACTACCCCAATGGGACCCCCAGAGCGTTCACTATCATCGGTGTCTGTACGACCAAGTTTAAACTCAGGAAACCGATAACAAATTGTTATTTTTAATGGAGCAGAGTCCGGATAACACTTTCAAAGCTATTGCTGAGCTTGTACAGTTTTTTTCTTCGGCAAGAAACACGAAACTATTTTGAAAATAACTTCACTTAAATGACTAAGTCACTTTTTTTGACTAATCGAAATGTTGGTACGTCATATGGATTTGACAATCGAAGCGCCATCTATGTGTGAGTCACACGACTTATTGAGTTGTATTATATTAGTACAAAACATGAAATAATAATATATAGATAGTGCACGTAAGACTTGTAGTACACTAAATGCTTCAATAAGCAATCTCACTCGACCGTTAAGAAATGTTTTATTTATCTAATGATGTACGAAGAAGAAGAAGAACTGACTGACTCTTATATTCTGTTCATTTCGTGTCTCACGACTCGACGAAAGACTGCAGAGCAGCCGGTAGTCTCCTAATGAAATTCTTTCGAAATTCCGCGTCTTTCACAAAGCCCTAAGGGTAGATTTTAATGCTTTCCCAGTTGGCGTAAGATTAATTCATTATTTTCAACTACTGCTTCTTTTTTTTTGAGGACTAAACGAAACGAAACGATTAATACTTTTTTTTTAATAATTTTGTATATCAATTTTTGATAAAAAGCATGCGCAGATGAAGTTCAACTGATTGTGTCATGGAACTCGCAACTTTGGTACTATTTTTATTACGTGCTAACTAATTCTAGGGAGAAATCTAGTTACTTTTGGTTTAAAAACCAGCCTGTCAATCAGGCTCCAAATGCAAGGCATCAGCATTATTGCCAGTGATCTACTGACCCCTTTTTTTGGTTAATATTGAATCAAATTGGAGGTTAGGAATTTCTTTAATGAAATTTGGAAGTAACTAGTGAACTAAATCAGGTCCACTCAATACATTTTGAGGTGCTTAGAGCTTGCACCGAGCTTCAAATAACACCAGCTTTAAATACTAAGTTTTGATTGCATTCAGTCGCTTTATTCAAGGAGGAAATAGTATACGAGGATTATCTAAAAGCATACATACGATTTTTATTCATACAGTAGTATATCATCCTGTATATACGAGGATATATTGAAAAATTCTTGGCCTACTATAGAACCAAACAAAATTTCAATGTCAAAATATTTTATTACTCAAAATATTCTCCTCTTAATTGGACACATTTATTACAACAACGTCTCTGGACATTTCAAAAAAAAATGTTTCTTCCTGCTCTGCAAACCAGAAATTCACAGCTTTTATTACCTCCTCGTTGGAAGAAAATTTACGACCTTTTAAACTTTTTTTTTCAATTGGGGAAAGAGATGGTAGTCGGACGGAGCCAAATCTGGTGAATAAGGAGGATGTTCTAGTAATTCAAACCGTAAATCACGAATTTTTTTACATAGTAACATGAGATTTGTGTGCAGGGACGTTGTCCCGTAAAAACAAAACACTTTTGGTTAGCTTTCCGCGTCTTTTCTCTTTAATTTTACCCGTAGTAATGTCGAATAGTAATCTCCAGTTATTTTTCTACCAATATCGAAAAAATTAAACATGATTACTCCATGGCAATCCCGAAAAACTGAAGCAAGAACTTTCCCAGCAGATTTTTGGACACGAAACTTCTTGGGTCTTGGAGAACCAAAGTATCGCAATTCCATCGATTGTTGCTTTGTTTCTGGATCGTAGAAATGTACCCAAGTCTTATCCATAGTAACAAATCGGTTTAAGAAGTCTACATCGTTTTCAAATTGCAAGCCTTTGGTCAACATTCAAACATTTGGGGATCCACTTTGCAACAATTTTTCTCATGTCCAAATTGACATATGATGAACGCGTTCGTATGAAATATTCAGTGCTTCAGATATCCGTTTTAGCCCCAATTCGACGGTCTGATAAAATCATGTCATGAACTGCATCGATATTTTGGGGAACTGACACAGAAACTGGCCTTCCCGATCGGTCATCAACATCAAATGGAAAATTTACTTTTTTTTAAGCTTGCACTCCAATTTTTCACGGTCGTATACGAAGGACATTGATCACCAAGGGTATTAAGCATATTTTCGTAAATCTGCTTACCTCTTAACCCTTTTAAATACAGGTGCTTGATGATGGCTCGATACTCCAACTCTGGTTTACTTTTTTGACGTCAATTTTTACACTTACACTTCTACTAAGTTATTGTTCGTAGCTATATTTTGTTTATGCATGGAACTGGTCTAAGGTATTAAGTAGTACGTACACAGACCTCCACGGGTACTAGAAGTAGAAATAATAGCAAACAAAGTAAAACATTGAGAAAGTATCCACGAAATCATCAAAGTCATCCAGCTGCCGGACCAAAATGAAACAGTGACAAGACCAAGGAAATTTAACGATTGTTGTGTAGTTTAAGAACGAGGACAGTTAAACTGAGGAAACCCCAGCAGCAAGAAAGTTGAGAAACCACGAGAACTCCAAAGTAATCAGACCAAAATGGGAAATGGAAAGACTAAAACGTTTGAGATAGTGTAGTGGTGGAAAACCAAAGCACAGTTAATGTTGTGTATTGTAAAAATCGAGACAAAAACACTGTTTCACTAAAATAAGAGGAAGAAACCATCCATCTTGGGCACCAAGTACCTCGTAGACCCGATATTGCATGTATTACTCCACCGAAATTCCAAAGTTTTGCCCTTTTTGCGCTTTATTCTTGCTTCGACTACTACTAGATTTTAATATGAAACCTCAAATCGTACATATTTTAGTTAGCCTGTTATAAATACAACAAGGCCGACCGGTTGTACTTAAAGCGACAGAAATTAAAAAGGTACCCATGCGTGTATTTCGTCCGGTCGTGTACCGATAACGTTATCCTTCTAAAAATACGATGCAACTAAGATTTTCTCGTAGTAACAGCGTTGCCAAACGAACACCAATGCTAAGAACTAGACCGAACTCGAAGTCGCGTCTAATTACTTATATATACAAGGCGCGAAGTAACATTACGTAATTATCGACAGTACATGTCGGCGCCTCGACGCTTAAATTCAATCCAATCAGGATAGAGTGGTACACCGATGCTCTTTCTCTATCTCACAACAGTACGAGCTGTTCTTCTTTTCTTTAATTTAAAGTCTACGGGAACAAATTCGGGTAGATAACTTGAGGATTTTCATGTGCCCATAAATTACACCGTCTCGTGTGAAACCAACTTCATTAATACACAGTACTTTTGCGACAGCATCCTTACTGGATAATCCTCTTGTCTCCTCTAGAATCCTTAGAATAGTTGTCGTTGAAACGTTAAATTGCGAGAACTGTTAACAGAAGCCAAATCATACATCAAATGCATGTCGGCATATTCACTTAAGGTAAATTCTACCATATTGAAACTTCAAAAACAATGTAATAATTAGTGATGATAGATACTGACAACAATTTTATCGAGTTAAGCAAAAATTAGATTGTACAGGTTGTTATTGTTAACCATTGGGCGTGAGCCGGCCCTAGCTTTCAGATAGTAGTGTAGAATTATTTATTCCGTCAAACACACTAAAAGGACATACGGAATCATCCATTAAAAATTCATAATGTTCGAATATATAATATATATATAAATATAATTTCTGATTTCGCAACTTTGATTGCCTATAATTCAGAAACGAGGAATGGTATGAGAATGTTTTTTATGTCGTAGCATTATTTTCACGTCATCTACAAATTCCCCATGTTTTCGCAGAAAATGGAAACAATTAGCATAGAAATATCATAAAAAAAAATTATTATAAAGTAGATTTGTATTGATCAGGTGGGAAATTTTTAAAAAATATCAGTGTCTGTCGATGTTTAAACGAATCAAAATTTTTGACTGAATATTTGTGCGCTCAACAGGCAGTGAATATTTTATGAATCGCATATCGGAAATCTTAAAACTTTTTATGAAACCGACAACATCGATTTACTTGACTAAAACTACACTACACTATTCCTATAAGTCGAACTTGAACCCGTAGAGAGCGCAACGCGCGTCCTTGATTGGTGCATTCACCTCGCGGCGCGTTGACGCGGCGGCGCGCCCGAGAATCGGCCCCCCTCGGCAATTCCCCCGCTACCTCCTTTTCTCGTAACACGCCCCATCGTAGGCCGCGTTCTCTTTTAGGTTAGTGGACCTGCCGACGAACGTTGCTTTATCGTTATTTTGGTTATTCCTCTGTCGTGGAGACGACGTGAATGTTGACGGCTATCACGAATATTGTGATTTGATCATTCGTTTTCGGATACATTTATTTATTCATACCGATTTTTGCGCAGAGATTCAATTATAGTCCATTCGTTCACCGTCGTAATTGTGAAACCAAAAAACAGTTAAAAATATAAATTGGGGTGTTAAATATGGCGTTATGAATCAATTTTATCACTTCTAGGTCAATATATGAGAGGAATGGACTATAACTAGAACAAATATTCACGGAACGTTCGAATCTATAACAAATTTTGTGATTCGGGGATTTGAGCGAATGTACAAGAAGAAAAATTGTTTGAGAACCTCTGCTTTGGTATTTTATCATTTCATAGAAAGTGATATCAAAGTTTCATTTTATATAATCAGAGGAGGAGCGATTTAATTGAAATATGTCCGATAAACGAAGATACGAGGGTTGCTACAAATGTTTTAATATAGACGAATAAAAATTAATATTTATAATTATTGTTTTCCAAACCATTCTCCTTGACGATCAATTTTTGCACAGAGATTCAATTATAGTCCATTCGTTCACCGTCGTACGGAGTTAAATATGGCGTTATGAATCAATTTTATCACTTCTATATCAATATATGAGAGGAACGGACTATAACTAGCATTTAAATTCATGGAATTTTACAAGCAAAATGACTTGTGACGCCCAAATGTTCACGGAACGTTCGAATGCAGTTGAACGAATTGTCGAAGCATTTTTACCATACCGATTTAAGTACACGTGATTTGAACGCATCGACAGTTTCTTCTATGACACAGAATCCATCAATTCGATGTTTTGACTGTTAACAAAAGGAAATTCATTCAATATTTCAAGTATCTGTAAACAAGTCAAATACCACTCTTATGACAACACGTTGTGAATACGTCAAACATTAAAAATGTCAAATTTGATGATGACAAGTCAGACTATGATTTCTGATCATTGCAATGAGATACAATTCTGATCAAGTCCTCCGAATAATTTTGGTACAAATTCCCTCCGTAAGTTACTAACACATTTTGCAGTTAAAATTTTCTGGTATCAAATCTGGTACGTGCAGGTCAGTCTAAAACTACAATATTTCTCCCTTGAAGGTACTGGTGTACAATGTGGCTCTAAAATTTTCTGTACTGTACCTCTATCTAACAGTAATAAGTCTGAATGAGCCCTTGAAGATACTCATCAAATGATTCCTCTCACCATATCTTCTTTAAACAGGTATCCTCCGGTCCGAATGGACAAAATTTGGACTCTTCGCTTGAATCTTGAACATTCCAACACGCACGTTCTTGTGCGAACGTTACCCTGGTTCCATGGTGTTCCCTGGTCAATGGAGGAGCAGTGTCGGCTACTCTGGTTCTAATTCCAGCTATTGCTGAAGTTGTCTTGGAAAAACGGTATCTCGGGACTGATTAATGTCCAAAGTACCTCTGACTGCGCTCCGTTTTCAAAAAAAGTTATTATTTGTCGCGGATCTGATTCCGAATCGATTTAGGAACCGATCGCATGCGCACTTTCGAAATTGTCGTTCGCGAGGGGGGGGGGAGAAGGCAATGTTGCCGTTTTTTATGAGTGATATTTCATGCAGCAATTAATGAATGAATGTTTCAAACGATCTTAGTAAAAATTAGTCACGCTGTTAATGATTGGACTTACTGTTTTTCTAATCTTTAAAACGCATACCCGAAACAAAAAAGTTTTTCAAAAACAGAAGCAGAATTTTTGAAAAGAGAATGCGAGTATTGTTATTGTACTGATATCCCGGAACATTTTGAGGCAATTAATCAAAACTATTCTTACAAAACAGTTCGCAAAATGGACCGGCCCTGTCCAGCTATAATAGAATTTTAAAATTTGGTGGAAGCGCATATGGCGGAATTCATTTGATGTTTGATTATTAACAATTTTTTACAGCAATCGGTTTATTTACATTGTTTCTTTTGAATAATTTCTATTTATTTTGTTTCTTTTTGTTATAAATCTAAAGAATTCTTTTGTGATAAGTATATACATAGTGCAGCGCAAAAGGACGCCCCCCGACACGGTAACTAGCTATAGAGAAGGCGAAGGACTACCCGGATTAGATCTTTTCCCGCCTAAGAAGGTTGGAAATAGTTTACCAAAAAGATTAAGACGTCCAGGAAACCAGGAGACAAGAGTATATACCTTCTTAACCAAAAGATAAAACTTCCATAGAACAGGTGAAAGAGGAAGGAGTCTACGCGCGAAACTGTGATGAGGATGAGGAACCGTCGAAATGACAGGAGGTTGGTGGAATGTCCTTCTTCGCACTCATCCGTAGATTTATCCGAGGGCGGATGCTTAGAGTTACGGATTTACTCACGCGCACGTGACATAATCCAAGTGTTATTTATAAGTAAATTATTATAAGTTAAGTGTAAATCACGAATAGAAATAGTGTAAGTAAATACGAAAATCGTTATTCTATGATAAAGTGGAGCTTTTTTTTTTCGAAATATAGTCTAAACGATGAAAGAACATCAATGGAAAGAGTGCGGTGACCTAAAAATCATTGGTAGGTTATTGGGATTGCAGGTTGGTGTTATTCAAAATGCTGTCCGTTGTTTGTGGGACAATAGGGATGAAGTATATTCCTGGCAAAACGAATATAAAACATGAGCTGTTGGAAAAATTTTGTGGAGGCTCTTGACAAACACACAGTTTTCCGTAAAAGCTGAAGTATGAGTGACCAGTAAAGAGAAAGTTTTCACAAAAATTTAATGATCTTCAAGGATTTTAGGATGAAAACATGTTGGGGGATTACTGTTGATTAATTATAAGAAAAATTGATTCAAAAAGAAAGCAAAAACTAGTAATTTTTCAAATTTCTTTAGTAACAAATAAATGATTTGTTAAACCAAACGTGACAAATTATTTTTACTGGATAATTCTACCAAAATGAATGAAAAAATAACCACATTCGGTTTGGGTGTGAAAACTAGTGTAATTGTTGGAATTTTATAACCTCGTCGTCGAGTAAACATCGCACGAACGCGAGAGTAAAAGTCAATAAGAGTAAAAAAGATAGGGAATTGCAAAGAGTGAGACGACTAGAAAACCGTTCATCAAACAATCCACAATGTAGGTCAACCAAGATAATCTGTCAATTTACATAATATAAATTCAAACAGTTTCATTTTCAATATGTAACAGGAAAATTCATCTTTCCAATCTTAATTTCTGGTAATTAATCATTCTCAATATTGAACCTCAATATATTGATGAGGTACTACTTCGGGATATTCCTTGATGTAAGTCTGGTCCTAGTATCTACTTCCAAACTTCCTTCCCTTAAGTTACTTCCCAATCATCAAGATCGGTATTTCGTGGTCAATTACCAAAACAAATACCCGTATATTTATATCTAATCAAGGTGATCCTCAAGGTAGCGTTTTGGGTCTGCTACCTCACCCACACCAGATAACACACAGTGCAACATATGCCGATGACATCACCATATATCTTGGGATCCATTTGGGTACGAGATTGACTTGGAAGAAATATATTTCCACGAAAATGAAGCAGCGTTAGTCCAACCAATATAAAAGCTGAACTAGATTCTATTCTGGATGGAACTGCTCTTTTCTTATTAACGGGAAGCCGAGTTTAAACGAGGCTGTACGACCTGCAAGGACCAGCATCGCATTGGTCGACCAAATGAGGTGACGGCTCCAGAAATGTTGAAGAAAATACCCATTATCGAGACATTTTACTCAAAAGATGATACCAAACACTGCGTGGTATATGTCCAATAGCATCATTGCGATGGATCTGCAAGTCCTTTCAGTTAAAGAAGACATTGAAGTGACTACTGAAAAGTACAATGAAAAACTTCAGTTTCACTCCAATCAACTGGCCAAACATTTAGACAGGTTATAAATAATTTTGGTAAGTAATTAAAAGTGTGATCAACATATTCTTGAGGAATGTCCAAAATTCCAAGAAAAATAGAAACAGAACTTCTAACGAAGGAAACAAAACTCTAAATCAAATACAAAAGTTAAGACATCAAACTGTGGATACCTGGAGGTAACTGTTGCTGCTGGTGCATAAACTACGTTGATCATTGTGGCTGCAAATGCTGGAAGAAAAGGAGGTGGCGACAGAAATAAACAACAGAAGAAATCTCGATGTTTCCGTTACTTTTGGCAGTTACTTAGAGATATTTAGCTATTCGTGACTAGGTTAATCTATAATAGATGGTCAGATGTTGCCATGTAATAAATTTCAATCAATCGTCAATCAATACACATTTTCGTTGACAACAAAGAAGAATTCTACCTGCAAATGGATACAAGGGTCACCATCACCCTATTGCGACAAGGCTAGAGTCGACTAGAAGTGACTAGTACGCTGAACATGATTCCGTCTGCTAGTTCACCATCGTTACGATGAGACTGGTAACTTTCATCGAAGACGAAATTCCGGAAGAAAAATAAACACATCGCTGAGAAATTACAGGTGTTTAAGTCCAACAAGAGCTGGGAGAAACGCGAGGAGTAGCTGGACAGTCAAAAGAAGAATTAACGCAACTAAATTTGAGTCAAGAAGGCCAGCTACTAGCCCAAATTTAACTAGAGAATTCGTTAATTGGACTAACGAACAATGAGGCTTCGTTCTCTTTCCAAATCAAAGCAGAGTATGAAGAAGACATGGAGAAATATTCGCAGTGAATTTTGGAGAAGGTTGGATTGGAACTGGTGATGGATTAACCGATCTTAATCATTATCATCACCATTCAAGCCTTATCTCGTCCACTGCAGGACATAGACCTCCTCCAAATGCTTCCAGTTTCCTCTGCTCTGAGCGGCTGCTACCCAATTCTTTTAATATCGTCTGTCCATCTCTTAGGGGGTCTTCCCGGGTTTCGTTTGTCTATTCCCGGTCTCCAATTCCAGAATTCTTTTTGTCCATCGGTTATCTTGTATCCTTGCAACATTTTGGAGAAGGTTGGATTGGAACTGGTGATGGATTAACCGATCTTAATCATTATCATCACCATTCAAGCCTTATCTCGTCCACTGCAGGACATAGACCTCCTCCAAATGCTTCCAGTTTCCTCTGCTCTGAGCGGCTGCTACCCAATTCTTTTAATATCGTCGGTCCATCTCTTAGGGGGTCTTCCCGGGTTTCGTTTGTCTATTCCCGGTCTCCAATTCCAGAATTATTTTTGTCCATCGGTTATCTTGTATCCTTGCAACATTTTGGAGAAGGTTGGATTGGAACTGGTGATGGATTAACCGATCTTAATCATTATCATCACCATTCAAGCCTTATCTCGTCCACTGCAGGACATAGGCCTCCTCCAAATGCTTCCAGTTTCCTCTGCTCTGAGCGGCTGCTACCCAATTCTTTTAATATCGTCGGTCCATCTCTTAGGGGGTCTTCCCGGGTTTCGTTTGTCTATTCCCGGTCTCCAATTCCAGAATTATTTTTGTCCATCGGTTATCTTGTATCCTTGCAACATTTTGGAGAAGGTTGGATTGGAACTGGTGATGGATTAACCGATCTTAATCATTATCATCACCATTCAAGCCTTATCTCGTCCACTGCAGGACATAGGCCTCCTCCAAATGCTTCCAGTTTCCTCTGCTCTGAGCGGCTGCTACCCAATTCTTTTAATATCGTCGGTCCATCTCTTAGGGGGTCTTCCCGGGTTTCGTTTGTCTATTCCCGGTCTCCAATTCCAGAATTATTTTTGTCCATCGGTTATCTTGTATCCTTGCAACATTTTGGAGAAGGTTGGATTGGAACTGGTGATGGATTAACCGATCTTAATCATTATCATCACCATTCAAGCCTTATCTCGTCCACTGCAGGACATAGGCCTCCTCCAAATGCTTCCAGTTTCCTCTGCTCTGAGCGGCTGCTACCCAATTCTTTTAATATCGTCGGTCCATCTCTTAGGGGGTCTTCCCGGGTTTCGTTTGTCTATTCCCGGTCTCCAATTCCAGAATTATTTTTGTCCATCGGTTATCTTGTATCCTTGCAACATTTTGGAGAAGGTTGGATTGGAACTGGTGATGGATTAACCGATCTTAATCATTATCATCACCATTCAAGCCTTATCTCGTCCACTGCAGGACATAGGCCTCCTCCAAATGCTTCCAGTTTTCTCTGCTCTGAGCGGTTGCTACCCAATTCTTTTAATATCGTCAGTCCATCTCTTAGGGGGTCTTCCTGGATTTCGTCTGTCTATTCCCGGTCTCCAATTCCAGAATTCCTTTTGTCCATCGGTTATCTTGTATCCTTGCAACATTTTGGAGAAGGTTGGATTGGAACTGGTGATGGATTAACGACGAACCGATACATTGAAGAAATTTCAGGGGATCACGTCGTTACCTACACCAGTTTCGTTGCACTGTATCTTAATGGGACCTCCAAATGGAAATAGTATTAAACAAAATCGAAAAAACTAATTCGATGTATGAAAAGGTTGTTGCCGAATGGGGATGAAACGTTTTTAAACAAAGACCACATATTATAAATCTAAGACTTGGCTTTGAGATGCTAAAATCAGGAAATGGAAGCTACAGACGAGTGCACATAGAAAAATGAACACCATTAAAAACCGAAAGATATAAAATGATTTTTTTATTGAAATGTAAGTATTTTAGATACTGTTGTGGATATCTCGGATTAACGGTTCTGGTCTAGACTCAAAGTATGTAATTATAAATCACAAAAGCGGGAAAATTACTTTTTTAACACAAGATCTCGACTAGAAACGGTACTTTTGTTTTTTTTTTTTTTTTTTATTTACAACGTTCAAATTATAAAAACATAATGCGTCTCTCGTCTCGACGTTCAATTCTTAATCAACTACAAATTACCGTACGGCAATTTACCTGATAATTGGAAATATTAAAAGCTAAACAACTAAACAAGCGGAAGATAATATATACGAGGGGAACAGGACAAGTCACTTAAATATTTTCCTATCCTCGTAAACACAAACAAATGATAATAAGTAAAAATCACAAAGCGTATCCTAAAAGAAGGAAAAAAGTCTTTACCTATTGATAATCTCATCATTTTATATCATGTGAACTAAATAATTATTCAATTGTGACATAATTAGAAAGCTGGCAACGCTTTAATTTGATTTTAACTATAATAAATACGGAAAGTTTCTTTTAGATTAAAAATTCGACTGAAATATAATCAATTTAATGGAATAGCGACGTTGCCAACTACGTTCTGAAGTATTTGAAGTGGAGAAAATAAGAAAAACGTCTTACGATGCATCCGAACGGAAAATTTATCAATATTAGTCTTCGAATCGTCACAGCGAATGTACCAACTTAAAAATCATCATTAACTTATATATTCTGGATCTAACTAGTAATTATATCAGCATCCCAAACACCCTTTTCACCCCATGGATCACTACCAACCGAACCCTTTCCTCAAAGCCCATCCCTAACCCCATTAAGTGAAACTTTCTACAAAATCTACCTCGTCAATCTTAGGTATTGCACCGGGAACCTGGTGCACCGGTTCTTTGTATTCTATCGCAGTATATATCCCACCAAAACTGCAGGTCTGCAGAGGAATCGTTGCTAAATCAGGGCCAAAACTAATATAATCCAACGAACTTTTATTTCTCAATGTAGTCGATTCATAAGAGAACAATCTCTTATCTATTGCGATTTCAAGAGTTTCAGTTTGGAGACATCTGGTGGTACAAGTCTTTCGTGATTAACTACGTTTTGCCGGTACTAGAGATGCTTGGTGATCAGCGACGTGCTGGTAGATCAAGTGATTCAAGCAATTTTTAGTATCAGATCACAATAGGTCGACGTTTCGTGACTGAGGATGAATTAATGAAGCGCATTTAGCTTTGGTTACAAAAGTGTATCCGATGTAGGTGGAGGATAGATCGATTTAACTGAGATCTAAGTTTTTTATCTTCGCACAGCCCAGATTTAGCTCCCTGCAAGAATTTCCTTCGAAAGAATGATAAAAAAGCTGTTTCCGGAAGTAGAAAGTCTGTATATGTTTGGAAATAGTTCAAGAGAGTGTTTAGTTTAATTTATAATTTATCGTATGAGTTTTTATGAAATAATCCTGCCAGGTTGAATGGCGACTAACTCGCCATCGGCTATTCACTTGAGAAGACTCGGTATAAGATACATTATTTTGTAATTAAAGCGAATATAATTAGTCTAATTAAGTTGTTAGCGATACCGACAGTAGAAATTAAAATTAGTAAAGCAATAACTGGATTTATAACCGAAGATATCATAACAAGCATTTATCATCATCAAATGCTTTTCTGCTTTGCGAAAATTATTGATTTATCGATCAATTATACGTTTTCCTGGTTTAATACAGTGGATGAAGTCGCAACCACGGAACAAAGAAATGTTTTGTGTCATTGAGAATTGTCAATATGTCATTTGTCAGTACTTCGAACACGTGTCAATTACATTTTGAGGTTATTGTGACTTGTTTACTCGAATGTGAAAGTGTTGACCATTTTATGATTGCTTGGTAATAAAAAAATGGCTGATGATTGACTGGGAACTAAAATAAGGCTACAAAAGGGGCGGTGATGCCAAATAGAGGCTTTCTACGTTAATACTGAATATAGAGAGTAGCAAACGGTATCTTTGGTGGTAGTGCTGGTTATATCGAACGACTTTATGGATATTTAGAGGACGTTTTAGATCCTACAGTTATTGGACTGCTATTTTAGCGATAAAGCGCCAAAATGTCTAAAAGGAATTTCGTCAATACGATCTTACATTCATTTGGATGCATCATTCTAGCTTTTCCGACTGGGTTTAATAGTAGAGGTTGACAGATGGTTAGATTACGTTAGAAAGGATGAAACATGGTGGCTACAACGACTCTATCGAGCCACTATAGGCATGGGGAGTGGTAGTGGGTGGATGATGACAAAATATAAAAAGCGTATTGGTTTGATTGCCTCTTTTTGGTGTTCAGCATCGAACTCTACCAATATCGAGACCCATTATCCTCTTCCATTAGCAAAATATTGGAATTTCCATATTACTCTTTGCATTGAATCAAATTTGGACAGGATCTGATATTGGTGAAGTCTTAGTGGACTTTTGAAAATGAAAATATCACCAGTGGAGAGGATTTTCTGTTATTTGGGGTTAAATACCATAAGAGAATATATGGTACTGTTTGATTTTAAAGATATTCACGCAGATACCTTGACAATCTTGTGGTTCATTGGGAAAAGTATACAGAAGAATGGAAAAGGAAATAATCGGAATGAAGATATGGAAATCGGGAAGAGGAAAGACTTTCCAGGTTCAGGCTCAGTCAGTACAAAGGAAACTTGGATGGAGTTGATGTCGAATAGAAGTTAAATTAATATGACAATCCAAAAAATTAATGGTGTTACCTTTTTCTTTTCATTTACGCGATCTAATCCGGCAAGTTAAAATGATAAAACCACAGATTTTCACTATGTTGTTGTTTCGCTTATCGTTTGATCGAAAATTAAACACAACTGATTACTTTATGAATGTGTCATAATTAAAACGATCTATTTATAAAATTAACAACCCCACACAAGGCTTGTGCTTTATATTATGTTTCAATCTATTTTAAAACACGTACAAAAAGTCACTTCAAAGTAGACCAGAGGCGTGCGTGGATGTCTTCCCCGCCGGTTAGCTCGGTATCTAGCAATACGATGACGTTTTAAACTATTAAAAACTCACGTTTTTAATATTTTCTATAATCAAATCGAACCGGAAACTTGGAAATGTCGCAGCGGCATACGAAGATAAACATCGACAGACGTTTTTACAAAAAACTTTCCAATCATGAATCTGATCGATATAATCAGTGATCGGTACTCAACAAAACAAAAACCCACACCAAGAAAAAAGACGATTCCCAACAACTACCGTTCAATTGTTTCATTTCCAGCAAATGTTGATTTCGCTAACGTCAATAAGGCCTTCGGAAACAAAGATCAACTTTTTGTGCTTGCTGGGAACTAAAATAAGGCTACAAAAGGGGCGTTGATGCCAACGAGAGGCTGGATAAAGATCTTGCGAGTATCGAACGGTATCTTTGGTGGTAGTGCTGGTTATATCGAACGATTTTATGGATATTTAGAGGACGTTTTAGATCCTACAGTTATCGGACTGCTATTTTAGCGATAATGTCTGAAAGGAATTTCGTTAATACGATTCTTCATTCATTTAAAAGCTTTTAATGAATCGATCAAGAAGGCTTTTCGAATATTTCACGTGAAAATGTTAAAATTATGAACATTTTGGTATTTGCTTGCGTAAATCTTCGAGCATTTCTAGATAACTTTGACCCTTCAAAAACCTCCTCACGAGGGTACCTGTCCCTCACGCACAACCTAGGCAGGTTTAATTCTTCTTCAATTGAGACGTGAGGATTTTGGTCTTTCCAGTACACGCAGTTGAAGGTTCCAGTCGACTACAAAATGGAATACTGAAACTGCGGATCGAGTTCATTCGAAGTACCACTCGCAAAATTCCAATCTGCGATCGAAATCATCAATCGAGTGGGTGGAGGAGACGCGTCGGCAACAGAGCCCGTTTTTAACTTAATTTTCAGTACGTCGTCCACACTGGCGAACGATTTGGTAGCGGCGAGTTCCGAAATTGATATAATTCGGTAAATATGGTTTCGTAATCGTAATTAGAAATGCAAATATCTATTACCATAAAACAAGCATGTCCATTATCTTTTCAACTACTTTCATCGACATATTAAACGAAGTAAACACCCCGCAAAGGGAAGTAAGGGTGGAAAGTAGGTGTGTATTGTAGGAAGTGTCCATTTAACACTCAAAACTTACGTTTCAGTTCCTGCAGTATATCCGTCGTCTTTATCACACGCATATCTCGCCCTCTTGTGTATATATGTATATAAAATTTATTCATAATTATGCATAGGAACTTTGACCGGTTAACCTTATTAACGCACACCCTTTTCCTACCCTATTAAAATAATCTTGAATCTATGATAATTTTTTGTTAATGGACCTTGACCTCTAAACAAACTAATTTCCGAACTTTTTGCAAACCGAATTTTTCATTTAATAGTTTAAAATAACTTGTTTCATGTTCGGGACGAAACGTCGAAAAAAATTTTTATGCAACGAACGATAAATCGAAAATTTATCGAAAACCAGCTGGAGATTCGATAATATGCCTTCCTAGATATCACACACCAACATCGACGCTCCCATGGAGAGTTTATACTGTTGTCAGTTTTATATAATCGCTAAAAATAGCTTCAAATCTATAGTAAACATTTCAATTTTAAGATACCACGAAACTGGAGAAGTTTGAGCTAGGAAAAGTATATTTTTTAATCTCATCCCATATGATTTTGAGGTTAGTTTGAATGCAACGCGATTGGGTGATGGAAATCCTCCACGGGGATATTGTTGACGCAGTTTTCTCAAGTGAAATTTGAGTAATGAACTAACAGATACAGATAATAGCAGCAAAGATGAAACAACTAAGAAAAATGACGAGGAAGACGAAGTAGGATATAAATTGAGGTAAAACAGGAACCAAAGGAAACTAATGTGACAAAAGCAAAAGACATAAGAAAAGAAGAAGAGGAATACCAACGAAACTTTGCCTACAACGAGTAGAACGGAAAGGAAAATGGAGGAAATAATACGGCAAATGAATGAAGTAGCAAAAGAGTCGGAAAGAGTGAAAATGATAAAATGAAAACTAAAATCCCAATACGGTGATGTTCGAAAGGGTTTTAGAGAAGAAGGAAACCATTTTTATTCATAGAAAAAAACGTTTTTATGACGATTATAGAAAGAAACAAAGGTTAATTCTATTCCTTGTTATGATTTATCTCCTGGAACTTCGTGTGGTTGATTTTGATTTCAAATTTCAATAGTTTAGACATTTTCGTTGCTTACTTCTCACCAAAAAAAGCGCAAACCGCCGTTTACAAGGGGAAATCACGGGGAGTGTACACCCCGATCAATATCCCTTCGCGTTCGTGGTGCCCTACTACACAGAAATATCGTAGAGCTTCTCTCGACTTTGCGGAATATACTTGACTACTCAGATGGATTTTTCCGCGTTTTCTTTTTTCCCTATTACTATCTCTCTTCCGTTTTTCTCCCTTCTTATATTTGAAGGGCTCCCTCGACGTGGAAAAGTTGTCTCGGAAACATCTGTTTTCTAGTGTTGAAGACTGTTACTTTCTTTTATATCTTTTTGGAAAAGATTTTCGTCGGATATTAATTAATATATTACGGAGTTTTGAAGATTGGCGAAAGTTAAAAAGAGTTTCAAGGTCATGAATCCGATGTTTACGGTTTATTTTTGGATCTATAGTATATTTTAGATATATTGTAACCTAATTTTGGGTTCCGATTAAGTTCATCATGTTAATGTGTGTTGTCGGGGTTCGTTGCAAGATTTTGATGTTCAAGTTCTAAATGGGGCGCCGCTCAGTTGAGGTATCTTTAAGTGTAAAGCTACTTGTTGAAAATAAAAGAGTTGATCTGACCTTTAATAACACAGGACCGCATCCGTGGAATGCGGTCAGGAACCAAAGAAGTTCATTCAGTCAATCGTCCCGGACTAGGTAGTTCTAAGAGTCAAAGTTTGACGATAAATCCCAATTAAAATCGTCCAAGTTTTAAACCCCAATAAAAGTCCTATATCCAAAACAAGGTCCCTTTCTTTTTCTTGGACGCTACCACTGACGCTGACCAAAAGAACCAGATAACTACCTCTCCAATAGTCAAATTATCAGTTGGAAATGACACGACTTCAGCAAATATAGAAGTTGGAGCCAAATTTAAAAATTTATAATCAAATCCCTAATGAAAAATTCCACATCGGTTGACAGTCAAAAAGAAAATATGAATGAAGTTAGCAGCAGACTTCTTCTTCTTTTTCAGCAGCCAGGTGCGACAATAGCTCAATTTCAAAAATACCAGGTAACAAATCACTCATCAAAACAACCTTTCAACGGACTGAATTTACAAAATACTGCACGAATAACCTAATTCGTAAATAGTTAACTAGTTATACCACGTCTGGCAAATAACGAATAATGTTCGCGTCCTGTAGACCAAATCCATAACTCCACATTGAATGTCCGCGCCTAGCTCCTCTCCAACTCAACCGATGTAAGTGATCAAAAACTCAAAAGAAAGAGGGTGTTTCAGCGAGTGTTCTTAAACCAAAACGAACTCTGTAGCTATATTAGAACCTGAGATATAGATCTTTGATTGTAGAAAAATTGCCAAAAACCTACAAAAATCCATAACTCTACATTGAATGTCCGCGCCTAGCCCCTCTCCAACTCAACCGATTTAAGTGTTCAAACACTCAAAAGAAAGAAGGTGTTTCAGCGAGTGTTCCTAAATCAAAACGAAGTCTGTAGCTATATTGGAACCTTAGATATAGATCTTTGAATGTAGAAAATTTACCAAAAACCTACAAAAATCCATAATAACTCCACATTGAATGTCCGCGCCTAGCTCCTCTCCAACTCAACCGATTTAAGTGTTCAAACACTCAAAAGAAAGAAGGTGTTTCAGCGAGTGTTCCTAAATCAAAACGAAGTCTGTAGCTATATTAGAACCTTAGATATAGATCTTTGAATGTAGAAAAATTGCCAAAAACCTACGAAAATCCATAACTCCACATTGAATATCCGCGCCTAGCTCCTCTCCAACTCAACCGATGTAAGTGATCAAAAACTCAAAAGAAAGAGGGTGTTTCAGCGAGTGTTCTTAAACCAAAACGAACTCTGTAGCTATATTGGAACCTGAGATATAGATCTTTGAATGTAGAAAAATTGCCAAAAACCTACAAAAATCCATAATAACTCCACATTGAATGTCCGCGCCTAGCTCCTCTCCAACTCAACCGATTTAAGTGTTCAAACACTCAAAAGAAAGAAGGTGTTTCAGCGAGTGTTCTTAAACCAAAACGAACTCTGTAGTTTTATTGGAACCTGAGATATAGATCTTTGAATGTAGAAAAATTGCCAAAAACCTACGAAAATCCATAACTCCACATTGAATATCCGCGCCTAGCTCCTCTCCAACTCAACCGATTTAAGTGTTCAAACACTCAAAAGAAAGAAGGTGTTTCAGCGAGTGTTCCTAAATCAAAACGAAGTCTGTAGCTATATTGGAACCTTAGATATAGATCTTTGAATGTAGAAAATTTACCAAAAACCTACAAAAATCCATAATAACTCCACATTGAATGTCCGCGCCTAGCTCCTCTCCAACTCAACCGATTTAAGTGTTCAAACACTCAAAAGAAAGAAGGTGTTTCAGCGAGTGTTCCTAAATCAAAACGAAGTCTGTAGCTATATTGGAACCTTAGATATAGATCTTTGAATGTAGAAAATTTACCAAAAACCTACAAAAATCCATAATAACTCCACATTGAATGTCCGCGCCTAGCTCCTCTCCAACTCAACCGATTTAAGTGTTCAAACACTCAAAAGAAAGAAGGTGTTTCAGCGAGTGTTCCTAAATCAAAACGAAGTCTGTAGCTATATTGGAACCTTAGATATAGATCTTTGAATGTAGAAAATTTACCAAAAACCTACAAAAATCCATAATAACTCCACATTGAATGTCCGCGCCTAGCTCCTCTCCAACTCAACCGATTTAAGTGTTCAAACACTCAAAAGAAAGAAGGTGTTTCAGCGAGTGTTCCTAAATCAAAACGAAGTCTGTAGCTATATTAGAACCTTAGATATAGATCTTTGAATGTAGAAAAATTGCCAAAAACCTACGAAAATCCATAACTCCACATTGAATATCCGCGCCTAGCTCCTCTCCAACTCAACCGATGTAAGTGATCAAAAACTCAAAAGAAAGAGGGTGTTTCAGCGAGTGTTCTTAAACCAAAACGAACTCTGTAGCTATATTGGAACCTGAGATATAGATCTTTGAATGTAGAAAATTTACCAAAAACCTACAAAAATCCATAATAACTCCACATTGAATGTCCGCGCCTAGCTCCTCTCCAACTCAACCGATTTAAGTGTTCAAACACTCAAAAGAAAGAAGGTGTTTCAGCGAGTGTTCCTAAATCAAAACGAAGTCTGTAGCTATATTGGAACCTTAGATATAGATCTTTGAATGTAGAAAATTTACCAAAAACCTACAAAAATCCATAATAACTCCACATTGAATGTCCGCGCCTAGCTCCTCTCCAACTCAACCGATTTAAGTGTTCAAACACTCAAAAGAAAGAAGGTGTTTCAGCGAGTGTTCCTAAATCAAAACGAAGTCTGTAGCTATATTAGAACCTTAGATATAGATCTTTGAATGTAGAAAAATTGCCAAAAACCTACGAAAATCCATAACTCCACATTGAATATCCGCGCCTAGCTCCTCTCCAACTCAACCGATGTAAGTGATCAAAAACTCAAAAGAAAGAGGGTGTTTCAGCGAGTGTTCTTAAACCAAAACGAACTCTGTAGCTATATTGGAACCTGAGATATAGATCTTTGAATGTAGAAAATTTACCAAAAACCTACAAAAATCCATAATAACTCCACATTGAATGTCCGCGCCTAGCTCCTCTCCAACTCAACCGATGTAAGTGATCAAAAACTCAAAAGAAAGAAGGTGTTTCAGCGAGTGTTCTTAAACCAAAACGAACTCTGTAGCTATATTGGAACCTTAGATATAGATCTTTGAATGTAGAAAAATTGCCAAAAACCTACGAAAATCCATAACTCCACATTGAATATCCGCGCCTAGCTCCTCTCCAACTCAACCGATGTAAGTGATCAAAAACTCAAAAGAAAGAGGGTGTTTCAGCGAGTGTTCTTAAACCAAAACGAACTCTGTAGCTATATTGGAACCTGAGATATAGATCTTTGAATGTAGAAAAATTGCCAAAAACCTACAAAAATCCATAATAACTCCACATTGAATGTCCGCGCCTAGCTCCTCTCCAACTCAACCGATTTAAGTGTTCAAACACTCAAAAGAAAGAAGGTGTTTCAGCGAGTGTTCTTAAACCAAAACGAACTCTGTAGTTTTATTGGAACCTGAGATATAGATCTTTGAATGTAGAAAAATTGCCAAAAACCTACGAAAATCCATAACTCCACATTGAATATCCGCGCCTAGCTCCTCTCCAACTCAACCGATTTAAGTGTTCAAACACTCAAAAGAAAGAAGGTGTTTCAGCGAGTGTTCCTAAATCAAAACGAAGTCTGTAGCTATATTGGAACCTTAGATATAGATCTTTGAATGTAGAAAATTTACCAAAAACCTACAAAAATCCATAATAACTCCACATTGAATGTCCGCGCCTAGCTCCTCTCCAACTCAACCGATTTAAGTGTTCAAACACTCAAAAGAAAGAAGGTGTTTCAGCGAGTGTTCCTAAATCAAAACGAAGTCTGTAGCTATATTGGAACCTTAGATATAGATCTTTGAATGTAGAAAATTTACCAAAAACCTACAAAAATCCATAATAACTCCACATTGAATGTCCGCGCCTAGCTCCTCTCCAACTCAACCGATTTAAGTGTTCAAACACTCAAAAGAAAGAAGGTGTTTCAGCGAGTGTTCCTAAATCAAAACGAAGTCTGTAGCTATATTGGAACCTTAGATATAGATCTTTGAATGTAGAAAATTTACCAAAAACCTACAAAAATCCATAATAACTCCACATTGAATGTCCGCGCCTAGCTCCTCTCCAACTCAACCGATTTAAGTGTTCAAACACTCAAAAGAAAGAAGGTGTTTCAGCGAGTGTTCCTAAATCAAAACGAAGTCTGTAGCTATATTAGAACCTTAGATATAGATCTTTGAATGTAGAAAAATTGCCAAAAACCTACGAAAATCCATAACTCCACATTGAATATCCGCGCCTAGCTCCTCTCCAACTCAACCGATGTAAGTGATCAAAAACTCAAAAGAAAGAGGGTGTTTCAGCGAGTGTTCTTAAACCAAAACGAACTCTGTAGCTATATTGGAACCTGAGATATAGATCTTTGAATGTAGAAAATTTACCAAAAACCTACAAAAATCCATAATAACTCCACATTGAATGTCCGCGCCTAGCTCCTCTCCAACTCAACCGATTTAAGTGTTCAAACACTCAAAAGAAAGAAGGTGTTTCAGCGAGTGTTCCTAAATCAAAACGAAGTCTGTAGCTATATTGGAACCTTAGATATAGATCTTTGAATGTAGAAAATTTACCAAAAACCTACAAAAATCCATAATAACTCCACATTGAATGTCCGCGCCTAGCTCCTCTCCAACTCAACCGATTTAAGTGTTCAAACACTCAAAAGAAAGAAGGTGTTTCAGCGAGTGTTCCTAAATCAAAACGAAGTCTGTAGCTATATTAGAACCTTAGATATAGATCTTTGAATGTAGAAAAATTGCCAAAAACCTACGAAAATCCATAACTCCACATTGAATATCCGCGCCTAGCTCCTCTCCAACTCAACCGATGTAAGTGATCAAAAACTCAAAAGAAAGAGGGTGTTTCAGCGAGTGTTCTTAAACCAAAACGAACTCTGTAGCTATATTGGAACCTGAGATATAGATCTTTGAATGTAGAAAATTTACCAAAAACCTACAAAAATCCATAATAACTCCACATTGAATGTCCGCGCCTAGCTCCTCTCCAACTCAACCGATGTAAGTGATCAAAAACTCAAAAGAAAGAAGGTGTTTCAGCGAGTGTTCTTAAACCAAAACGAACTCTGTAGCTATATTGGAACCTTAGATATAGATCTTTGAATGTAGAAAATTTACCAAAAACCTACAAAAATCCATAATAACTCCACATTGAATGTCCGCGCCTAGCTCCTCTCCAACTCAACCGATTTAAGTGTTCAAACACTCAAAAGAAAGAAGGTGTTTCAGCGAGTGTTCCTAAATCAAAACGAAGTCTGTAGCTATATTAGAACCTTAGATATAGATCTTTGAATGTAGAAAAATTGCCAAAAACCTACGAAAATCCATAACTCCACATTGAATATCCGCGCCTAGCTCCTCTCCAACTCAACCGATGTAAGTGATCAAAAACTCAAAAGAAAGAGGGTGTTTCAGCGAGTGTTCTTAAACCAAAACGAACTCTGTAGCTATATTGGAACCTGAGATATAGATCTTTGAATGTAGAAAATTTACCAAAAACCTACAAAAATCCATAATAACTCCACATTGAATGTCCGCGCCTAGCTCCTCTCCAACTCAACCGATGTAAGTGATCAAAAACTCAAAAGAAAGAAGGTGTTTCAGCGAGTGTTCTTAAACCAAAACGAACTCTGTAGCTATATTGGAACCTTAGATATAGATCTTTGAATGTAGAAAATTTACCAAAAACCTACAAAAATCCATAATAACTCCACATTGAATGTCCGCGCCTAGCTCCTCTCCAACTCAACCGATTTAAGTGTTCAAACACTCAAAAGAAAGAAGGTGTTTCAGCGAGTGTTCCTAAATCAAAACGAAGTCTGTAGCTATATTAGAACCTTAGATATAGATCTTTGAATGTAGAAAAATTGCCAAAAACCTACAAAAATCCATAACTCCACATTGAATGTCCGCGCCTAGCTCCTCTCCAACTCAACCGATTTAAGTGTTCAAAAACTCAAAAGAAAGAAGGTGTTTCAGCGAGTGTTCCTAAATCAAAACGAAGTCTGTAGCTATATTAGAACCTTAGATATAGATCTTTGAATGTAGAAAAATTGCCAAAAACCTACGAAAATCCATAATAACTCCACATTGAATGTCCGCGCCTAGCTCCTCTCCAACTCAACCGATGTAAGTGATCAAAAACTCAAAAGAAAGAAGGTGTTTCAGCGAGTGTTCTTAAACCAAAACGAACTCTGTAGTTTTATTGGAACCTGAGATATAGATCTTTGAATGTAGAAAAATTGCCAAAAACCTACGAAAATCCATAACTCCACATTGAATATCCGCGCCTAGCTCCTCTCCAACTCAACCGATTTAAGTGTTCAAACACTCAAAAGAAAGAAGGTGTTTCAGCGAGTGTTCCTAAATCAAAACGAAGTCTGTAGCTATATTGGAACCTTAGATATAGATCTTTGAATGTAGAAAATTTACCAAAAACCTACAAAAATCCATAATAACTCCACATTGAATGTCCGCGCCTAGCTCCTCTCCAACTCAACCGATTTAAGTGTTCAAACACTCAAAAGAAAGAAGGTGTTTCAGCGAGTGTTCCTAAATCAAAACGAAGTCTGTAGCTATATTAGAACCTTAGATATAGATCTTTGAATGTAGAAAAATTGCCAAAAACCTACAAAAATCCATAACTCCACATTGAATGTCCGCGCCTAGCTCCTCTCCAACTCAACCGATTTAAGTGTTCAAAAACTCAAAAGAAAGAAGGTGTTTCAGCGAGTGTTCCTAAATCAAAACGAAGTCTGTAGCTATATTAGAACCTTAGATATAGATCTTTGAATGTAGAAAAATTGCCAAAAACCTACGAAAATCCATAATAACTCCACATTGAATGTCCGCGCCTAGCTCCTCTCCAACTCAACCGATGTAAGTGATCAAAAACTCAAAAGAAAGAAGGTGTTTCAGCGAGTGTTCTTAAACCAAAACGAACTCTGTAGTTTTATTGGAACCTGAGATATAGATCTTTGAATGTAGAAAAATTGCCAAAAACCTACGAAAATCCATAACTCCACATTGAATATCCGCGCCTAGCTCCTCTCCAACTCAACCGATTTAAGTGTTCAAAAACTCAAAAGAAAGAAGGTGTTTCAGCGAGTGTTCTTAAGCCAAAACAAACTCTGTAGCTATATTAGAACCTGAAATATAGATCTTTGAATGTAGAAAAATTACCAAAAACCTAGGAAAATCCATAACTCCACATCGAATGTCCGCGCCTAGCTCCTCTCCAACTCAACCGATGTAAGTGATCAAAAACTCAAAACAAAAAAGGTGTTTCAGCGAGTGTTCTTAAGCCAAAACGTCTCTTATCTTGAATAGAACCTGAGATATTGAGGATAGAACGTGTGTATGTGAAAAACTCCCATAAGTAATGTACAGGGGGATATCGAATTTGAGTATAACTTGAGAATGGTGAAAATTAGATGAAATCCGATGGTTGATGGCTGATCTGTGCATCAATACCTTTCATTGAAGAAAAAAAAAAAAAAATTAAGCAAATCGGTTGGGTAGAACGCCTGCACGGACTCGAAATGGAAATCATCAATTTTTTTAATATATAAGATAGTTCAACAAAAGGACAAACTAAACGGTGCTAAATAACTTAAATCCAGGAACCCAGTATGTATGTATGAAATATAATATGTAAATATTTCTATTCAAAGGTTGAATGACAAAATATCTCATAAAGAAAATTATTTACAAAAAGATGTTGGTAGGTTTATGCCGTATAATGTTTAGCAGTGAAAACGTTCAAAATATATAATAAAAATGCAGATTTGAAGCGCTTTTTCTGCAATCGTATATTGATATTTTTCGTCATAGATAAAATACAGTGTTCAACTTGCTGTAATAATCACAATTAAGTGGAAAACTCGATGTAATGAACAGCGTTTCGTGCTGGAAATTATACAAATCTATTAAACATTTGAATGTACTTATTTACATCATAGAAATAAAAAATTTTATTCAAAATATCCCCCTTTTTAATTAATTAATGTTTTATTTATGATTTTTTTTTCTAATTTTCCAGTGAGTAAATATTCTATTGACCTTGAATAGCGTTATGCAAAAATAATACGAGATTAATAAGAATTAAATCCAACGTTAAAATATTATTTTTATGCACTACGAGGGTTGTCACTCAAGTTTTGAGATGTTGCAACACTGATATGGATATGTCAAATGTGACATTCATTATGACACATGTCATATGAGTGTTATTTGACTTATTTACATTCATTTTTGTCAAAAAATGCAAATATGGTCCGTCCAAAATCGGCTGTTGTACCAGAAAACATCGATGGTAAACCGATATTGCAAAATCGTCAAGATATTAAGGCAGAAAATCCAGAAACCAATCACAGAAGACGAATCAATCTCCACCACGAGCTGTCACACATCAGAACAAAAAAAAAAAGGTTTTTCAACAGTCAAAATATCGAATTGATGGGCCGTAGGACCTCAACCGGACCTCAGTTTTTTCTGATGTCTGTTGAGAACTTTGTGAGTGTTTGGTCTGATGATGTTCACAAGAAGAACTGAATTTCCAGCACCTGCGGCTGGTACCTGTAGTACGGCGTACTATATAAATATTGAGGAGGAATATTATTATTATTAAAAAAGACGGTTATATGTTTTGGAACGAAACTTATTTTTATTACTTTCAATCGTGTAATTATAAACGAATGGATTATACGGCAGGGTTCTGAAGTAACTCCGGGTTCAGTTAGAATAGAATAGAAACGAACAGGATCGGTTTAAGGCGTGTGCGACTTGGGGGGCGCCAATAAAAGGGAGAAACCATAGGCATGGAAATTGAATTTCTAAAATAACCGGCTAAAAAAATATTTAAGAGGAAAATGAATGTTTATTCTTGGTATTATAGAGGGCGTTATTTACGTACCGGACGTAAACAGATGATCTTCATCTTTTGCGCGGATTCACTAACCTGAAATAGAAATTTTACCATTAATTGGGTACTTATGTAAAAAATTTACTCAAAATTTCGTATTATCTCTCTTTTTTGACTATTTTTGTCCCGGGCATTATGGCGCGCCGGGCCGAAAATTCAACTTTTCGCCCTTGTAGTGTAAAGCGCGCGCGTAATTCTCAAATTTTGGTCCTTACATTAGATTCCTTACGCTTCCGAAGAACCCGCGAATATAATGAAACAGTTTGACCGTAAGTGGTAATTTCAGAATTACAAATTATCCATTTAAATGTCCTTTGAATGGACGTCATTAGACTTTTCAAACCTTGAGAAAAGTACTTGAAAAGTGCGTTCATAAACTTATATAACGCGCAACTTGAAATATCACAAGATAAATCATATACGGGGGATAAATCGTGTTAACTTATCACGGAACAATACAAAGTGTGTTAAAAACTAAACGAAGAATGAATTTTTATAACTAGATATGTTAAAATGTTTGGTTTAAGCTCGTTTTAACTTGTTTACAATCGATTTGAAATCTGCGTCAAATAAACTAAAGAAATGTCAAAATTTTTATGATTGATACAAAAGTAAACAGATAAAAATTTGTTTAGATTGGACAAACATCATTCAAATAGACGGTTAGGGTACAGGAACATCTGCGGAGAAATATATGATTGATTTGAATTGATCATGTTAATTTTTCGAACATTTCCTGCGCTTCTGAGTCCTCCAGAAGCTGGTGCCCTACCATATTTTTGGTTTATTTTCTGGTATTCTTTCCAACTTTGTTCACGTTCTCTAATTTATCTCACCACATCCTGAATTCCTAGTTTTTCTCTAATATAACGACTTAGAATTACGTCTTCGAGGTTTAACTAACTTTTAAATTATACAAACTCAAACGGTTTAGTTCTTTTGAGCTTTCGTATACGAGATAATTATCTATGAAATTGGGGTGTTTGAGGAGCCTCTCTCTAGGGCGATGAGAGGGCCATCTGGCGCTCTTTTGAAATAGTTTTATAATGGATATGAAATATTTTACATAACTTTCGAGGGGGAAATATGTTGGGTGTTGTTTCCCAAATAAATCAATATAAAATTGAGAGCATTAGATACTAGGTATTATTTGCTTTTTTGTATTTTTAAAATTAAAATTTGTAATGTATACATTCATATTTTATACTGTACAATTACTACAAAGTATGCAACGTTCGTGTTTGTCCTTAACTGATCCAAGTAAGACAAGTCGATAAAGGAAATGCAAAATTAATTTAATCTGACGGTTTTAATACCAATAATTATTATACCAGATACGATCTCGACGTGTGAATGAGAACAAGAAGACATTCGTTTAAAAATTCGACTTATGTATACCGTGAAACGCGTCGAGTTTAAAGCGTAAATTTGTAAGTTGGATTTAATTAACAAGTACGTATGATAAAAACTAGTTTTATTGTGTTTTCTCGTGCTAATACAAGTGAAAAATTACTTTTCAATTAACTGCTCTAACCTCGCACAAAATTTTATATTTGAGGTTATGTTTAATAATGTGACAGTTGAAGTTTGCACCGTAAACTTCAGTGACAGACAGTATTGCCAAAGATAAAAATAATTCTTGATTTTCTATACTACTAATACTAATTTCAGTAGTTTGTTCAATGCAGGCATTTCCGCCGCTTGTAATTTATTATTTGCATGATAAATCTTAATTAAAAGCGTTGATATACGACGTCATGATGGTGAAAATAATTTGTATGAAACACCCGCATAGGTCTCGACATCGGCTATTCGTAATTTTTTTATAAAAACTTCTATAAGCATAACCATGCACCTTGACCACCATTTTGGCGAATGGTGTTTTATGGGGGCATCTATTAAAAATTAACAGGGGAAAATATTTTATATCCCTATTATATAATTGAAAATAGAAGAGGAAATAAAAAATTGAGGCTGCTAAAAAAATAAAATCATAAAAAAAACTCGAAGAATTATGGGGGAATATAAAAAAATGGATTTGAAATATATAGAAATAATTGTTAATTACGAGAAGATTCAAAAATAAAGATTATAAAGAGGTAATATACGATAAAAACGTGAAAAAACTGATAAAAAAGGGAAAGACAAGATGGAGAAAGGTAAATAACCCGAAGAAAATGAAAAAATCAAAGGATAAATGGAGAAAGGGAGAGAAATAACAACATAAATGGCAATTAAAGTGAAATAAAGAAAAGAAAACATAAAGAAATTCTTGGAAAAACTATATAAAACGATTAATACACGATGAAGAGGTAAATAACCCGAAAAAGATGAAAAAATAATAGGATAAATGGAGAAAGGGAGAGAAATAACAACATAAATGGCAATTAAAGTGAAATAAAGAAAAGAAAACATAAAGAAATTCTTGGAAAAACTATATAAAACAATTAATACACGATGAAGAGGTAAATAACCCGAAGAAGATGAAAAAATAAAAGGATAAATGGAGAAAGGGAGAGAAATAACAACATAAATGGCAATTAAAGTGAAATGAAGAATCGAAAACATAAAGAAATTCTTGGAAAAACTATATAAAACGATTAATACACGATGAAGAGGTAAATAACCCGAAAAAGATGAAAAAATAATAGGATAAATGGAGAAAGGGAGAGAAATAACAACATAAATGGCAATTAAAGTGAAATAAAGAATCGAAAACATAAAGAAATTCTTGGAAAAACTATATAAAACGATTAATACACGATGAAGAGGTAAATAACCCGAAGAAGATGAAAAAATAAAAGGATAAATGGAGAAAGGGAGAGAAATAAAAATAAAAATGGCAATTAAAGTGAAATAAAGAATCGAAAACATAAAGAAATTCTTGGAAAAACTGTATAAAACGATTAATACACGATGAAGAGGTAAATAACCCGAAGAAGATAAAAAAATAAAAGGATAAATGGAGAAAGGGAGAGAAATAACAACATAAATGGCAATTAAAGTGAAATAAAGAATCGAAAACATAAAGAAATTCTTGGAAAAACTATATAAAACGATTAATACACGATGAAGAGGTAAATAACCCGAAGAAGATGAAAAAATAAAAGGATAAATGGAGAAAGGGAGAGAAATAACAACATAAATGGCAATTAAAGTGAAATAAAGAAAAGAAAACATAAAGAAATTCTTGGAAAAACTATATAAAACGATTAATACACGATGAAGAGGTAAATAACCCGAAGAAGATGAAAAAATAAAAGGATAAATGGAGAAAGGGAGAGAAATAACAACATAAATGGCAATTAAAGTGAAATGAAGAATCGAAAACATAAAGAAATTCTTGGAAAAACTATATAAAACGATTAATACACGATGAAGAGGTAAATAACCCGAAGAAGATGAAAAAATAAAAGGATAAATGGAGAAAGGGAGAGAAATAACAACATAAATGGCAATTAAAGTGAAATGAAGAATCGAAAACATAAAGAAATTCTTGGAAAAACTATATAAAACGATTAATACACGATGAAGAGGTAAATAACCCGAAAAAGATGAAAAAATAAAAGGATAAATGGAGAAAGGGAGAGAAATAAGAATAAAAATGGCAATTAAAGTGAAATAAAGAAAAGAAAACATAAAGAAATTCTTGGAAAAACTATATAAAACGATTAATACACGATGAAGAGGTAAATAACCCGAAGAAGATAAAAAAATAAAAGGATAAATGGAGAAAGGGAGAGAAATAACAACATAAATGGCAATTAAAGTGAAATAAAGAATCGAAAACATAAAGAAATTCTTGGAAAAACTATATAAAACGATTAATACACGATGAAGAGGTAAATAACCCGAAGAAGATGAAAAAATAAAAGGATAAATGGAGAAAGGGAGAGAAATAACAACATAAATGGCAATTAAAGTGAAATAAAGAATCGAAAACATAAAGAAATTCTTGGAAAAACTATATAAAACGATTAATACACGATGAAGAGGTAAATAACCCGAAGAAGATAAAAAAATAAAAGGATAAATGGAGAAAGGGAGAGAAATAACAACATAAATGGCAATTAAAGTGAAATGAAGAATCGAAAACATAAAGAAATTCTTGGAAAAACTATATAAAACGATTAATACACGATGAAGAGGTAAATAACCCGAAGAAGATAAAAAAATAAAAGGATAAATGGAGAAAGGGAGAGAAATAACAACATAAATGGCAATTAAAGTGAAATAAAGAATCGAAAACATAAAGAAATTCTTGGAAAAACTATATAAAACGATTAATACACGATGAAGAGGTAAATAACCCGAAGAAGATGAAAAAATAAAAGGATAAATGGAGAAAGGGAGAGAAATAACAACATAAATGGCAATTAAAGTGAAATGAAGAATCGAAAACATAAAGAAATTCTTGGAAAAACTATATAAAACGATTAATACACGATGAAGAGGTAAATAACCCGAAGAAGATAAAAAAATAAAAGGATAAATGGAGAAAGGGAGAGAAATAACAACATAAATGGCAATTAAAGTGAAATAAAGAATCGAAAACATAAAGAAATTCTTGGAAAAACTATATAAAACGATTAATACACGATGAAGAGGTAAATAACCCGAAGAAGATGAAAAAATAAAAGGATAAATGGAGAAAGGGAGAGAAATAACAACATAAATGGCAATTAAAGTGAAATGAAGAATCGAAAACATAAAGAAATTCTTGGAAAAACTATATAAAACGATTAATACACGATGAAGAGGTAAATAACCCGAAAAAGATGAAAAAATAAAAGGATAAATGGAGAAAGGGAGAGAAATAAGAATAAAAATGGCAATTAAAGTGAAATAAAGAAAAGAAAACATAAAGAAATTCTTGGAAAAACTATATAAAACGATTAATACACGATGAAGAGGTAAATAACCCGAAGAAGATGAAAAAATAAAAGGATAAATGGAGAAAGGGAGAGAAATAACAACATAAATGGCAATTAAAGTGAAATAAAGAAAAGAAAACATAAAGAAATTCTTGGAAAAACTATATAAAACGATTAATACACGATGAAGAGGTAAATAACCCGAAGAAGATGAAAAAATAAAAGGATAAATGGAGAAAGGGAGAGAAATAACAACATAAATGGCAATTAAAGTGAAATAAAGAATCGAAAACATAAAGAAATTCTTGGAAAAACTATATAAAACGATTAATACACGATGAAGAGGTAAATAACCCGAAGAAGATGAAAAAATAAAAGGATAAATGGAGAAAGGGAGAGAAATAACAACATAAATGGCAATTAAAGTGAAATGAAGAATCGAAAACATAAAGAAATTCTTGGAAAAACTATATAAAACGATTAATACACGATGAAGAGGTAAATAACCCGAAGAAGATGAAAAAATAAAAGGATAAATGGAGAAAGGGAGAGAAATAACAACATAAATGGCAATTAAAGTGAAATAAAGAATCGAAAACATAAAGAAATTCTTGGAAAAACTATATAAAACGATTAATACACGATGAAGAGGTAAATAACCCGAAGAAGATAAAAAAATAAAAGGATAAATGGAGAAAGGGAGAGAAATAACAACATAAATGGCAATTAAAGTGAAATGAAGAATCGAAAACATAAAGAAATTCTTGGAAAAACTATATAAAACGATTAATACACGATGAAGAGGTAAATAACCCGAAGAAGATAAAAAAATAAAAGGATAAATGGAGAAAGGGAGAGAAATAACAACATAAATGGCAATTAAAGTGAAATAAAGAATCGAAAACATAAAGAAATTCTTGGAAAAACTATATAAAACGATTAATACACGATGAAGAGGTAAATAACCCGAAGAAGATGAAAAAATAAAAGGATAAATGGAGAAAGGGAGAGAAATAACAACATAAATGGCAATTAAAGTGAAATGAAGAATCGAAAACATAAAGAAATTCTTGGAAAAACTATATAAAACGATTAATACACGATGAAGAGGTAAATAACCCGAAGAAGATAAAAAAATAAAAGGATAAATGGAGAAAGGGAGAGAAATAACAACATAAATGGCAATTAAAGTGAAATAAAGAATCGAAAACATAAAGAAATTCTTGGAAAAACTATATAAAACGATTAATACACGATGAAGAGGTAAATAACCCGAAGAAGATGAAAAAATAAAAGGATAAATGGAGAAAGGGAGAGAAATAACAACATAAATGGCAATTAAAGTGAAATGAAGAATCGAAAACATAAAGAAATTCTTGGAAAAACTATATAAAACGATTAATACACGATGAAGAGGTAAATAACCCGAAAAAGATGAAAAAATAAAAGGATAAATGGAGAAAGGGAGAGAAATAAGAATAAAAATGGCAATTAAAGTGAAATAAAGAAAAGAAAACATAAAGAAATTCTTGGAAAAACTATATAAAACGATTAATACACGATGAAGAAGTAAATAACCCAAAGAAGATGAAAAAAAAAATGAATAAATGAAAAGAAATTGAAGGAAAACAAATATGATACGATAAATAT
The DNA here is from genome assembly GCF_026230105.1 of Diorhabda sublineata. NCBI lineage: Eukaryota > Metazoa > Arthropoda > Insecta > Coleoptera > Chrysomelidae > Diorhabda > Diorhabda sublineata. The sequence continues at coordinate 2,455,233 of NC_079474.1, read as the reverse complement.
ACAAAAAATTGGTATATAACTCAAAGAAATGAAAAAAAAATAGTCAAATTGCCTATACGAAGATGTCCTCCAAGGAGTTCCGTAATTTTTTCCCTTTTCTCGATGTACGAGTTTGACGAGTTCTTATTTCCATCAAGTGCTAGGATCTGTTTAGAAGGAAAAGAAGAATTCAACGTTTAGATCTTTTCATCTCGAAAACAACTACTTTGTTTGGTCTGTGTTTCTGTGCTACACCTACCTTAATCAATTTTTTCTGGATGAACGTAATTGAGGCAAAAAGTCATATTTATGTATCGGTTCGTAAACAAAAAATTTAGCTCGAAACCTGTAAACAACATTCAAATTTTCACGTAAAATTGTCGTCGATGGTGAAAGTTTTTCTGCGGATCTTTGTTTCAATTAAATCCACGCGCGATAGTAGACGGAAACACGCACGTGAGATGATGAATTCCAGCTCTGTAGAGAAAAATCTTCGCTACGTCAGGGCAAATCGTAAAATATGCCTTAGTTTTGTATATTGGAAGGTAATTTGAAGCGATTCTATCTAAATGGCACGTATTTCAATCAAATCTATGTTATTTTTAATGAAAAATAAAAAAAAAACAAAAAATAACAGTACATCTATTACATTATGTACGATTTTCTTCTATAATAACGTCGCATTCTTCTCAAAATCGATACCGTAAAACAACTGGCGATCATCGCATTCGATACGAATAAATCGAACGACAATTTCCTGGCTTTAGAAATAGAAGAACAAGAAAAAAAGTCTTTTGTATTTTATCGAAGAAAAAGAAGTAGCAGAAGTAGAGGCAGCTGCCACTTAATTTTCTGTTAAAAACATCTTGCGATTGATACAGGTATAATGTAGAAAAACCAACCGCCATTATGGCGAGATTAAATAACGCTCCAAGGTAGAATTCGATATTTTCGCAGGGCAGTGGATATTTTACTTAATCATGATAGTCGCTAAGTGAATTTCGATGTTTTTTTTCCATATACATACGAGGGTGATGTGATATGTGAATATGTCTGACATTTGGATCGTGAACGTACTTAGAACGTGTGCTGTTCGCAGATGTGTTCACAGATACTTGAAACATGCATCTTGATCAAAAAAATTGAATTAAATCCTGATTATGTCTTCTTATTACCGCGGATCATAAATAAATTGCGAGGTCTACACTTGAAGAAGCGGTTAATGCGTTCGAATCAATTATTTTGGAGGTTGTCCAATCGGAATGGAGGGAATGCTTCGACAATTGGTTGGTCTTAATTCAGAATATTTTGAAAAACAATAAAGCCATATCAAATTACAAATATTTGTTTTTATTTGTCTCATCTCAAAACATAAGAAGCAACCCTCGTATTATTTACATTTATAGTCATCATAGCGGTCCAAAACATCGATATTAATGCAAATACAATCAACGAAGTCAACAACTAATTGCTAATTTTGAAAAGTACAAGTCAATAACTCCAAATTGGCCAGTTTTACAATTTGAAAAAGGAAAAGTTCCTGTAGTAAAAATGATTGTTTACCAGAGGTAGATATCCACCTGGAAACGCACAGATCGTCAATTTATCGAAATTCCTTTCTTTAGAGAAGTGCAAGCCTGTGGAATATGCGCTACCAAAACAGGTTTTTGAATAATAAATTAAACCTCAAATAGAAAATAAATTCCTCATTTTCAAAAGTGTAATGGACCAATCTGGACTCAGGATTCATATCTGGGGCACTGATATATGAAGATTTAACGATTCAAGCTTCTAAGACCAAAATATTGAGTGACGAAAATGACTTGTGTTGTTCAAAATACTTACAGAGTCTTTTTAAAAGTTTTGTCATGTCCAAATGCACCAATTCGACACCAAATCCTAGCTTCATCGCATCCAGTTTTCTTAAAAATTTCTAAGTGAATAGAAGCTGTGTTTTGCCAAAATATTGACGGAAGAAGACGACTGTTGTTGTTCAAAATACTTACAGAGTCTTTTCAAAAGTTTTGTCATGTCCAAATGCACCAATTCGACACCAAATCCTAGCTTCATCGCATCCAGTTTTCTTAACAACTTCCAAGTGAATAGAAGGTATGTTTTGCCAAAATATTGAGTGACGAAGACGATTTTTGTTGTTCAAAACACTTACTGAGTTTTTTTTAATGTTTTGTCATGTCCAAATGCACCAATTCGACACCAAATCCTAGCTTCATCGCATCCAGTTTTCTTAACAATTTCTAAGCGAATAGAAGCTGTGTTTTGCCAAAATATCGAGTGACGAAGACGATTTTTGTTGTTCAAAACACTTACTGAGTTTTTTTCAAAGTTTTGTCATGTCCAAATGCACCAATTCGACACCAAATCCTAGCTTCATCGCATCCAGTTTTCTTAACAACTTCCAAGTGAATAGAAGGTATGTTTTGCCAAAATATTGACGGAAGAAGACGACTGTTGTTGTTCAAAATACTTACAGAGTCTTTTCAAAAGTTTTGTCATGTCCAAATGCACCAATTCGACACCAAATCCTAGCTTCATCGCATCCAGTTTTCTTAACAACTTCCAAGTGAATAGAAGGTATGTTTTGCCAAAATATTGAGTGACGAAGACGATTTTTGTTGTTCAAAACACTTACTGAGTTTTTTTTAATGTTTTGTCATGTCCAAATGCACCAATTCGACACCAAATCCTAGCTTCATCGCATCCAGTTTTCTTAACAATTTCTAAGCGAATAGAAGCTGTGTTTTGCCAAAATATCGAGTGACGAAGACGATTTTTGTTGTTCAAAACACTTACTGAGTTTTTTTCAAAGTTTTGTCATGTCCAAATGCACCAATTCGACACCAAATCCTAGCTTCATCGCATCCAGTTTTCTTAACAATTTCTAAGTGAATAGAAGCTGTGTTTTGCCAAAATATTGACGGAAGAAGACGACTGTTGTTGTTCAAAATACTTACAGAGTCTTTTCAAAAGTTTTGTCATGTCCAAATGCACCAATTCGACACCAAATCCTGGCTTCATCATGTCCATCTTTCTTAACTTATCCAGAATACTAGTGCCTTTTGTAAACTTGTATCAGTTCCAAATCATCAACCCATAACCCATACACAATTTCTTGTCTAACAATTAATGAGGGAGTTATTTCGTGCTATAGCAAAGATGCCTTTCGTAGGCTTCTTGGCTAAAAATCAAACTCAGCAATTTAATAAAGAAGATAAGAAATGAAATCAGACGACATTTAACAAAGGGAAAATGATATGTAAAATAATTTCCCAGTGTATTTGAGGAAGGTCATTGCATTTTAATATGAAGTATGTTGCACACTATTTCAAGTCGAGCATTAATTATCTGATATTAAACTGCAGCGGATTGTAAAATTACTCGGTGTTACGGCTTATAAATATTTATACTTTTATGGCGATGAGATAGATACCTTGATTCGTATAATGATTCTTTGCGAAATATTGTTTGAATTCATTTAACATCGAGTTGCGATAAATGAATGAAGAAAAAAATTCAATACTGTATTTTTATTAGTATCGAAATCAAACAGTATAAAAACAAGATCGTTGATTCCAAAAAACCCGAATCATTTTTTTCGGCGATTTTTTTATATTTAGGACTGTTTTGTACTTATTTTAACCTCTCGGATCGGGAAAATAAAATAATCCAAAGAGGCTTAATCCGGTGGATAGAATATATAAAGTAGTACACGTTAATTAACGATTTGTGAGCTCCTCCAAGTTCTTGACTGTAGATGAAACGATTCTCTTTGGAACCTGGTTTTCCTTTTCGATCAACGGGCAAGAATTTAACTCTGCTGCCAACTTTGGTAAACAGATAAAAGATCGACCATCATCCAGTATCGTGTTGTGGAATTTCTGATGATTTCACTATCCAGTTCATCTAAATCAATATTAATTGTTGACCCATAGTGATATCCAGTTCAGTTCCTAACAACTACCATCCGTCTAGTCCCAGTCATTTGTCAAGGTCATGTAGAAAGTAGTTAACCAGCAATCTTGAGTCTGGTAACACCATAAATAAGGTTTAAATCCAATCGCATTGGACATATCGAAAGCTTTTGACAGGGTTTAGCACGCCAACCTACTAAATCAATGGTGTCGTTCTTATTTATCGACTGACTCAAAGACCGATCCATCCAAGTTGGTATCGATGGTCACACACCAGAGAAAGGTAAAAGGTCAACGCTGGTATTCCCCAGAGATACATCTTGTTACCTACTCCGAACATCAAGGATCTGCTCGACGAAACTGCAAACCCGATATATAGTTTCTCATAGATCACCACCATCAAAACCAAAAACATTCTAGATTGTAGTAGAAGTAATCCGATTGAGCTTAATGCAGTAAAGATTTGGAAATTTAGAAAATCGAATAACATTTCTTCGAAAATAAGCGAGGTGGATATTTTCTAGAAATAACTCTTGGCAAGCAGACACCGGAAATGTGGTTTAAAAATGCAATTCTAATTATTATAAACGAATCTATGACGTTACCATATAATTAATGTAAAATGCATAATAAGGAGTTATAATTTATTTAAAATAATAAACAACAATTTGAACAATAAATATTTCGTTCATGGTATTATGAACGAGAATAGTAGAATGTATTTACAAGGCTCCTATTTTCTTATCTGCATATAACGCTACGAAACCGATCGACGTTAAAATACCAATTATATAGTTTATATTAGTACGCCATTTTGATTTTTACAAGATAAGTAGACAGGAAGTGAATCGGTCGAAGCAAATCTTAACAAACCAATATTCAGACGATGAATCGTCGTAATCTCGGAAATATATTAGAGTTACTACACTTTGATATTTAATTTTGCCACAATCCCACTAGGAAAACGCTCTTTAATCCAATACTATATTCGATATTACTAGACAAGTAGACAGGAAGTGAATCGGTTCAAGAGAACACCGAAATATTCGTATATTTTTTCCAATACGTGAATTTCCACCTAAATTATGATTGTTTTCGTAGTGGGATTGTGGCAAAATTAAACACCAAAGTGTACTAACTCTAATATATTTCCGAGATTTTGAATACTTATTAATTCATCGTCTGAATATTGATTTGTTAAGATTTACATCGTTTCAAATTTCTTGGTTTCTTTTGAATTAAATTTTTAACTAATTATTCAATTATTTCCCAAACGATGAATATGTAAGTATTGGAAAGCGGAAATATATGAGAGTTAGTACACTTTGGTGTTTAATATTGCCACGATCCCACTAAGAAAACGCTCTGAAATATTCGTATATTTTTTCCAAATGTGAATCTCCACCTAGTGGGATTGTAGCAAAATTAAACACCAAAGTGTACTAACACTAATATATTTCCAATAAATAAGTATTCGAACCCCGGAAATATATTATAGTTAGTACACTTTGGTGTTTAATTTTGCCACAATCCCACTAGGTGGAGATTCACATTTGGAAAAAATATAAGAATATTTCAGAGCGTTTTCTTAGTGGGATTGTAGTAAAATTAAACACCAAAGTGTACTAACTATAATATATTTCCGGGGTTCGAATACTTATTTATCGGAAATATATTAGTGTTAGTACACTTTGGTGTTTAATTTTGCCACAATCCCACTAAGAAAACGCTCTGAAATATTCGTATATTTTTTCCAAATGTGAATCTCAACCTAGTGGGATTGTGGCAAAATTAAACACCAAAGTGTACGAACTATAATATATTTCCGGGGTTCGAATACTTATTTATTGGAAATATATTAGTGTTAGTACACTTTGGTGTTTAATTTTGCCACAATCCCACTAAGAAAACGCTCTGAAATATTCGTATATTTTTTCCAAATGTGAATCTCCACCTAGTGGGATTGTAGCAAAATTAAACACCAAAGTGTACTAACTCTCATATATTTCGGATAAATAAGTATTCGAACCCCGGAAATATATTATAGTTAGTACACTTTGGTATTTAATTTTGCCACAATCTCACTAAGAAAACGCTCTGAAATATTCGTATATTTTTTCCAAATGTGAATCTCCACCTAGTGGGATTGTGGCAAAATTAAACACCAAAGTGTACTAACTATAATATATTTCCGGGGTTCGAATACTTATTTATCCGAAATATATGAGAGTTAGAACACTTTGGTGTTTAATTTTGTCGCAATCCCACTAGGAAAACGCTCTTTTTTCCAATACTATATTTGTTAAAAAATATATAATTGGTTGTAGAACAATCCCAATACGAAATCGAACTTGTTTCATTCAATAATAGTCACGTTTATTGCATCATCATCAAATTACTGGTAAGGCTTGTATAATGATTCATCGATAACGGGGTCGGAGCAGTAGTCACTGCATTTAATCAGTGTTACATGAATTTTATCACAGAGTAAGTGAACTGTATAGAAACAAGACTGATAGTCTTGTTAAAGTAGAACAAAAAATTATTTTGAATTGGTTTTTATCGAACTTATATCGTTTAATTAATTATTATTGTTTTGAATATTTATAAAACCATTTGAAAACAAAGTTTTGAACAATTTCAGTTATTATGATGACGATAAAATGCAAAGACGGAAATAGCAACGGCAAATAAACAAGTATACACAAGAAAACTACAATGAATAGGTAATAATTTGTATTAAAAATCAAAAATAACATTGAACCAATCAGCGGGATGCTCCCAATCAAATATTTTTGTTATAGTAGGAGGTACTTTCCAGTGAATTATTGAAAAATGCGGGAAAACACATATTTAATTTCAATTGGCAAATGATTGTGCATTTTTTGGCTTGGTAAAGTATTGAGCCCTCAACTAATTCTGAACGTGGAGTAAGTAGGTAAAGGTCGTACGCATTCCTAAGTGAATAGCTCTTTATAAAATTGGAGTGCAAATTAGGCAAACGGATTTTCAAAGATCAATAAGGAAGGAAGAATCGATATTATTAATCTTTTAAAGAAGTCCTGGTAGTGAGCCCCGAGGTTTAGTTTAAGTAAACATCTTAACAGCTCGGATTGAGTCGCAACACACGTACCCCGGAAGTGAAGGGATTGCGAAGATGAGACCCAATAAGGGCAAAACAGGAAGAACTTCATTTCTTAGATAAAGCAATATGTAAATTCCATTTCAATGCGTTGTCCACAACAAGCCTTAAGATTACAATCAAGAAGTATTTCTCCATCAATGGAAGTTAATATTCTACAGCGTCTTTAATATTTCGTAACCTATTTACTGATACGTGTTTGTGAATCAATTTTTGTTGTGAATGATTGCAACCTTGAACATATTTACGTCCAAAAACAACAACCACGATTCGGTCAAAACAAAATTTGTAATTGAAATTTGAATTACAATAAACGAGTACGTCTCATGATATTTCGAGGACATTCAGTCTAGAATCCATTAATATTTAATACTCGCTTCGACTTTTGATGATGAAACACCATGTAGAACCATCGCTTTCGCTCCATCTCCGAATCCCATCCCTACGGGATAAATTTCGAGATGGTCGCCCAAAATCGGCAGTTGTGAATTCAAAAGTGTATGGAAAATATTTTGAAAAACAAAAAGCCGTATCCAATTTTGAAATAATTGTTTTTATTTGTCTTTCTCAAAACTTAATTAGCAACCCTCGTACGAGGTACGGTTATTAATTCACGAGAATTCAACCAAACGACGGTTGTGAAACTATGAATGCTTTTCGTTAATGTAAACAAATCAGTATAGTCGTCGTATTCATTTATATTCATAGCGTATCTCTTAGAAAATTAACAGCAAAAACTACCCACTAACAACCCTCTCGGTTCTCTCCGATCCCATCATCAGGCCAGAACACAAAAGACAAACGAGGGTTCAGACGGACACTCGCATGTATAAAATTAATCTTCAAGTTGGCATTTTAGCAAGAGAGACGGATGTTATCGGACGTTTAAGGGGAGGAAGAGAAACAGATAGAGGATGTCATAAAAAGATGGATGAGTGCGCGTTTGAGGGGTTGAAGATAGGGGAGAACGATTGATCTTTATAAAGGATACAAGTGTTTGGTCACGTACAAATAAAAATTATATTGGCTCGGATTAAAAAGGAAATTTATCATAATCTATATTTTTTTTTTTGAAAAAATATCATTTGTTTTACAAAATGTCATGGATTTCCTCTTGTACGTCAGCTGTCAAAAAGTTTCTAACCTATTTAATAAACACAGAACATGCGCTTTAGTCGCCAGTTCCCGAGTCGCGCTTTTTTTATATCCTTAGCTGAAATGTACGAGGTTTGTCGATAAAATAAGATTCCCAACGAATTTTCACAATGAAAAACATGTTAATTGACAGTGAATAAAACAAATTATCATTATCTACGTATTAGATCAGGCCCGGTTTAACGGATATCGTTAATGGCGGCTGACAACATCCGAAACTCGCGCCGCCCTTTTGTTAAAAATCTAGTGGCTACAGATCTGCATCCCTCTACTTTCTCATTGTTCTTACACGACCCCAAACGAGGAAAAATTAATTCCGTCTCTAAACAGCGACGTGATCAAATCTCAAACGCCGAGATCTCAGCGGAGCTACGCAGTTTCCAGAGATTCGGCTCGCGCGACGTACTTCAACTTTTCTTTGTATATATCTCCGTGTATATGGTTTTGTGGGTCCATATATAGAAAGTTTAAGTAGGAGGGTTGGACACCCTACAAGGAAAAGTCTTTTCTGAAATAATATTTTGATGTCAAGCATCAGGATGCAGTTTAAATGTTATCATTACTTTCATTTTCGTCATAACTGATCCTTTTACTGAATTTTTGTGGCTCGTTTTCCATGTGCGTCTATCTTAGATCTCTTAGTATACGAGGGTTGTTCGAAAAATTTTATGAATTAGTTTGTTTGTTTTGGAGATCGCGTCTTGCATTACATGGGATGTTTCTCCCCGTCAGCCGCATAATTTACATTTTTCAAGGTATCACCTTATCTTGAGTATTACGTCATTTGATACGAGATTAAAAAAAATGTATTACGAAATCGGTATCGCATGTCGCAATGGAATATTTGTACTATGCACCTGCTCAATTTAGTATCTCGAACCGATTGTTATAAATTTTAATATCATTAACGACAACCTGTTTTTAATAGCGAGAAAAAATTATTTTTCACTTGCAGATAACATGATATGTAAATCGACTATTATGAGTGTTGATTCTTGATATTATAGCGGCGATAATTTCATTAATACAATCACGATAATTGTCACTGACAATTTTGTCGTTGATATTTTAAACTCACAGTACTACTCCGATCATTTCCAAACTAGAAATTTCGCGAATCAATTTTCTAATCGAAGTGGATCTGCCCTTTATATGAATCTTTTCATCCAACTGCCTTCTTCCTCATTGGCTCCAACGTAGGCTTTTGCTTGGTCTTGTTGTTAGTTGATTAGGAAAGACATGCTTGGATACCGTCCCACAGGTTTGCACTTCTCCAAGTAGGTCTTGCAGATACTGCTCTATAATTGAGATTATGTCTATGCTCTAAGCTGCTCGAGCTTCTGGTCGACTCTGGATCGCGCCGAGCTCCAAACGTGCGAGCAGGACTCCTAGATGTGAGAATCTATCCTCGTGGAGAATCGGAAGCCTTTGCGGTGTATACAGCCGTGAATATATATAGCACGAATGTCTTGTAAACTTTCAGGTATTGGTTTTGCTTTTTCTCCGAGTAGGTCTTGCAGATACAGCTCTATAATTGAGATTATGTCTATGCTCTAAGCTGCTCGAGCTTCTGGTCGACTCTGGATCGCGCCGAGCTCCAAACGTGCGAGCAATACTCCTAGATGTGAGAATCTATCCTCGTGGAGAATCGGAAGCCTTTGCGGTGTATACAGCAGTGAATATATATAGCACGAATGTCTTGTAAACTTTCAGGTATTGGTTTTGCTTTTTCTCCGAGTAGGTCTTGCAGATACAGCTCTATAATTGAGATTATGTCTATGCTCTAAGCTGCTCGAGCTTCTGGTCGACTCTGGATCGCGCCGAGCTCCAAACGTGCGAGCAATACTCCTAGATGTGAGAATCTATCCTCGTGGAGAATCGGAAGCCTTTGCGGTGTATACAGCCGTGAATATATATAGCACGAATGTCTTGTAAACTTTCAGGTATTGGTTTTGCTTTTTCTCCGAGTAGGTCTTGCAGATACAGCTCTATAATTGAGATTATGTCTATGCTCTAAGCTGCTCGAGCTTCTGGTCGACTCTGGATCGCGCCGAGCTCCAAACGTGCGAGCAATACTCCTAGATGTGAGAATCTATCCTCGTGGAGAATCGGAAGCCTTTGCGGTGTATACAGCAGTGAATATATATAGCACGAATGTCTTGTAAACTTTCAGGTATTGGTTTTGCTTTTTCTCCGAGTAGGTCTTGCAGATACAGCTCTATAATTGAGATTATGTCTATGCTCTAAGCTGCTCGAGCTTCTGGTCGACTCTGGATCGCCCATAAGTCGAATTCTGCATTAAATGCTTGGAAGCCGAGCTCCAAACGTGCGAGCAGGCTCCTAGGATGTAAGAATCTAACCTCGTGGAGAATCGGAAGCCTTTGCGGTGTATACAGCCGTGAATATATATAGCACGAATGTCTTGTAAACTTTCAGGTATTGGTTTTGCTTTTTCTCCGAGTAGGTCTTGCAGATACAGCTCTATAATTGAGATTATGTCTATGCTCTAAGCTGCTCGAGCTTCTGGTCGACTCTGGATCGCGCCGAGCTCCAAACGTGCGAGCAGGACTCCTAGATGTGAGAATCTATCCTCGTGGAGAATCGGAAGCCTTTGCGGTGTATACAGCCGTGAATATATATAGCACGAATGTCTTGTAAACTTTCAGGTATTGGTTTTGCTTTTTCTCCGAGTAGGTCTTGCAGATACAGCTCTATAATTGAGATTATGTCTATGCTCTAAGCTGCTCGAGTTTCTGGTCGACTCTGGATCGCTCATAAGTCGAATTCTGCATTAAATGCTTGGAAGCCGAGCTCCAAACGTGCGAGCAGGCTCCTAGGATGTAAGAATCTAACCTCGTGGAGAATCGGAAGCCTTTGCGGTGTATACAGCCGTGAATATATATAGCACGAATGTCTTGTAAACTTTCAGGTATTGGTTTTGCTTTTTCTCCGAGTAGGTCTTGCAGATACAGCTCTATAATTGAGATTATGTCTATGCTCTAAGCTGCTCGAGCTTCTGGTCGACTCTGGATCGCGCCGAGCTCCAAACGTGCGAGCAGGACTCCTAGATGTGAGAATCTATCCTCGTGGAGAATCGGAAGCCTTTGCGGTGTATACAGCCGTGAATATATATAGCACGAATGTCTTGTAAACTTTCAGGTATTGGTTTTGCTTTTTCTCCGAGTAGGTCTTGCAGATACAGCTCTATAATTGAGATTATGTCTATGCTCTAAGCTGCTCGAGCTTCTGGTCGACTCTGGATCGCGCCGAGCTCCAAACGTGCGAGCAGGACTCCTAGGATGTAAGAATCTAACCTCGTGGAGAATCGGAAGCCTTTGCGGTGTATACAGCCGTGAATATATATAGCACGAATGTCTTGTAAACTTTCAGGTATTGGAACTCCTTCACAGTTTTGCTTTATCGTCACTTTTAATTGATTGATTCCCATTTCACAGATGGCGCGTCTGATTTCGAATTTTAGAGCATAGATACTACCAGTACGACAAAGTATTTTATTGTTGCCGAAATAATTTTCGAGTAATACACATAAACAAGTCAAAGGCAACATTAAAATTCCGATAAATCATATGTAAATTTGTTTTTAGCGACTTTGCAACAGTTTTGTCCCATATTAAGGGTGTAGAAAATTTTAGGAGACAATCAATGTCGAGACATTGAAAGAAATGAAGATAAATTCTTGTAAACTTGGCAACATAACGTATATTAAAGGATTCCGACTAGAAAACTGAAATACCGCGAGCGATGTGGATTTATAGCAATGAAAGGATAATTTTCAGTCGGTTTATTCGCTGAAAATGTGAATGCGAGTAATTCAAATAAGAATACAATCAAAATAAGATGTTAAGATGTCGAAAGAAGTTGTTGATATTTACATATGACATGTCGTTTGAAGATTCGATCCGACTTCTTGAGGTAGACGCGAAAATCTATAAAACTACATCGTTTCCTGTAGGATTTAGATTTATTACTATCTTTTAACGAATGCAACGTGTCATAAATGCATGGGAGACTTTTTGTAAACACTCCCATCCAGCAAACTTGAAAGAGAAACCTCATCGCGTGAAATGAATGTTGACGTGGAGATTTCGATATCGCCGTTCCGGAAAAATGCCGATAAAAATGGAAAAACTTGTATAAAACAATTGGAAAAGGTTGAATTTTGAAAATATCCTAATTTCAACCCCTAAATATCGATTCTTCAATACCAATTGTCCAATGATCCATGTGGCACTGTTTCTTCGAACAGCTATGTTGCAATAGGGTTTTTCCGTGTGCTTAGGATGTTTGTCTTATATTGCCTATGAACTTATTTCCATTTGACACAGTTACGTCCTTTGGGAACAACGGTATTGAAATATTTAACCGAAACACACCCTGTTAGCTAGGCAAAAGGGTAGAATAATCATAGAGACCTAAAGTAAGAGCTTAGCTTCAAAGCCTTAAGGATTTTCCTATTTAGGAAAGCATCTATGAGGAAGTGTAACTACCCTAGCGGTATTAGTATTAACGCTGCCGTTTTTGCTTGATTTCTTCGGCTCAAACGTTGCATAATACTCGCCGTCGATTGTTTTTCCTTTTTCAAGCTTGTTAAAGAAAATTATCCCAAAAAAAAAACGACGCTATGACCTTGTCTGCAGATGGAACGATCTTTGCCTTATTTGGAACCGATTTTCACTTTTCAGTCTATTGTTTTGATTATTATTTTGTTTCTGGTATGAAATAATGGACCATGTTTCATCCATGGTCATTAAACGACTCAAGAATCGGCTTTATTTCTGCGAAACACTCGATGGAAACATCTTCAGACGCGGTTTTTAGTCCATTGTGAGCAAACGCGGCAACCATCTTGTTCAAATTTTCAGTTGATATGCTTTTTGAAATGTCTGCTAGCTCGCGCACTTTCAGTCGGCGATCATCCAGTGGATTTTCTTCAACATTTCTGGAATCGTCACCTTATTTGGTCGACCACTGCGATGCTAGTCCTTGCAGGTCGTACGACATCGTTTAAACTATTCTACGCAATATTTTACCGTTAATAAGGAATGAACAATCTTACCCAGTGTAGAATTTAGTTGAGCTTTCATATTGGTTGGACTAAGGCCTTCCTAATAACAACATTGTATCATATAATGATGACGAATTTTTTCTATGTTTGCAAATTCATTGAAAACGTTCACTATTGATGTCTGCCCAATACTAAACAACGTGGAATCTTCAAACTTGAAATATATGTCGTATAGATTGTTTATTTTCTAATACAGCGGTATTTTTCAAGGTCAGGAACTTATGGGACCAACCTCGTATTCATTTCAAGTCTTCATCAAATACTTATTGGAAAACCATTCAGAAAAATTTATTTTCGCATTGTGACTCACCCTGTACTTGATTTAAAGATTATTCTTGAAGAAACAGATCGTTGATTATTATTCTATTATACAGGGTGGTGAACTCCGGAAGATATTGTATTGTCAATTTGAAAATGTACAATTTGTTGACCCTGTATATTTTTTATCGATTCCATCTAGTCGTATTTATCAAAAATCGCAGCCTCATTTGTTTACGTCGTAATATTTTGATAACTCAATAAAAGATCAATTGAAAAAAAAAAAGTATTTATGCATTTATATCAAATTGGTATTAACATAAAACATTGTTGTTTATGAGATTCTGAAAGTCAAGGTTATTGTGAAATAACCGCCGCGGCTTTACAGTTATGACTTGAAGGTGAAGTTACATATATTTAACGAGCAATCGATTCCGAAACAATGAAAAAATGGATGCAACGTAAAATTTTCCAAAAGTTTCGTATCATAGATTCCGAATTTTGCATACTTTTCATCACTGGACCATCAACTAGTCCAACGGAATCTTTTTCTCATGTGAAACATTTTTTACGTTGGCTTGTTCTCAAATTATGTAAGTTATCCGCATATCCTTCGTCTTCTTCACAGACTCGACAATTGTTATTTGGATGCACCATATTTTTATCAATAATCAGATGTTTTTCTAGTTTATATAAGCGTTTTCGTGGTGGGATTGTAGCAAATTAAATACCGAAGTGTACTAACTCTAACACCTTTCCGAGATTACGAATACGAATTAGGTATTCATCGCCTAGGACTGAAATTATGGTCCACTACAAAATAAAAGTATGTATAAAAGTATAAAAATAACAAAAACTACTTAGATTAATTACTTATTGTTAAATTTTGTAATATCTTAGATTCATAAACTTTAAAATTCAAATTCAAATCGACGCTTGATAAATATATTAAGGTTATTGATTACTGTTAACTTTCATTGGTTAGATTATGAATTATTACAAATTTTTATAGGTTAGATTAGGCTAGGTTGTTGTAAATAATAGTGAATATTGATTCATTATTGAATAAATGACATCAAATTTTAATAAACAAAATCGTTATCGATTGAAATGAATATTTTTTGGTTAGATTATGAATTATTACAAATTTTTATAGGTTAGATTAGGCTAGGTTGTTGTAAATAATAGTGAATATTGATTCATTATTGAATAAATGACATCAAATTGTAATAAACGAAATCGTTATCGATTGAAATGAATATTGTTTGGTTAGATTATGAATTATATCAAATTTTTATAGGTTAGATTAGGCTAGGTTGTTGTAAATAATAGTGAATATTGATTCATTATTGAATAAATGACATCAAATTTTAATAAACAAAATCGTTATCGATTGAAATGAATATTTTTTGGTTAGATTATGAATTATTACAAATTTTTATAGGTTAGATTAGGCTAGGTTGTTGTAAATAATAGTGAATATTGATTCATTATTGAATAAATGACATCAAATTGTAATAAACGAAATCGTTATCGATTGAAATGAATATTTTTTGGTTAGATTATGAATTATATCAAATTTTTATAGGTTAGATTAGGCTAGGTTGTTGTAAATAATAGTGAATATTGATTCATTATTGAATAAATGACATCAAATTGTAATAAACGAAATCGTTATCGATTGAAATGAATATTTTTTGGTTAGATTATGAATTATATCAAATTTTTATAGGTTAGATTAGGCTAGGTTGTTGTAAATAATAGTGAATATTGATTCATTATTGAATAAATGACATCAAATTGTAATAAACGAAATCGTTATCGATTGAAATGAATATTTTTTGGTTAGATTATGAATTATATCAAATTTTTATAGGTTAGATTAGGCTAGGTTGTTGTAAATAATAGTGAATATTGATTCATTATTGAATAAATGACATCAAATTTTAATAAACAAAATCGTTATCGATTGAAATGAATATTTTTTGGTTAGATTATGAATTATTACAAATTTTTATAGGTTAGATTAGGCTAGGTTGTTGTAAATAATAGTGAATATTGATTCATTATTGAATAAATGACATCAAATTTTAATAAACAAAATCGTTATCGATTGAAATGAATATTTTTTGGTTAGATTATGAATTATATCAAATTTTTATAGGTTAGATTAGGCTAGGTTGTTGTAAATAATAGTGAATATTGATTCATTATTGAATAAATGACATCAAATTGTAATAAACGAAATCGTTATCGATTGAAATGAATATTTTTTGGTTAGATTATGAATTATATCAAATTTTTATAGGTTAGATTAGGCTAGGTTGTTGTAAATAATAGTGAATATTGATTCATTATTGAATAAATGACATCAAATTGTAATAAACGAAATCGTTATCGATTGAAATGAATATTTTTTGGTTAGATTATGAATTATATTAAATTTTTATAGGTGAGATTAGGATAGGTTGTTGTAAATAATGGTGAATATTGATTGGTTATTGGATAAATGACATCAAATTGTAATAAACAAAATCGTTATCGATTGAAATGAATATTTTTTGGTTAGATTATGAATTATTACAAATTTTTATAGGTTAGATTAGGCTAGGTTGTTGTAAACAATAGTGAATATTGATTCATTATTGAATAAATGACATCAAATTGTAATAAACAAAATCGTTATCGATTGAAATGAATATTTTTTGGTTAGATTATGAATTATATCAAATTTTTATAGGTTAGATTAGGCTAGGTTGTTGTAAATAATAGTGAATATTGATTCATTATTGAATAAATGACATCAAATTGTAATAAACGAAATCGTTATCGATTGAAATGAATATTTTTTGGTTAGATTATGAATTATATCAAATTTTTATAGGTTAGATTAGGCTAGGTTGTTGTAAATAATAGTGAATATTGATTCATTATTGAATAAATGACATCAAATTTTAATAAACAAAATCGTTATCGATTGAAATGAATATTTTTTGGTTAGATTATGAATTATTACAAATTTTTATAGGTTAGATTAGGCTAGGTTGTTGTAAATAATAGTGAATATTGATTCATTATTGAATAAATGACATCAAATTGTAATAAACGAAATCGTTATCGATTGAAATGAATATTGTTTGGTTAGATTATGAATTATATCAAATTTTTATAGGTTAGATTAGGCTAGGTTGTTGTAAATAATAGTGAATATTGATTCATTATTGAATAAATGACATCAAATTTTAATAAACAAAATCGTTATCGATTGAAATGAATATTTTTTGGTTAGATTATGAATTATTACAAATTTTTATAGGTTAGATTAGGCTAGGTTGTTGTAAATAATAGTGAATATTGATTCATTATTGAATAAATGACATCAAATTGTAATAAACGAAATCGTTATCGATTGAAATGAATATTTTTTGGTTAGATTATGAATTATATCAAATTTTTATAGGTTAGATTAGGCTAGGTTGTTGTAAATAATAGTGAATATTGATTCATTATTGAATAAATGACATCAAATTTTAATAAACAAAATCGTTATCGATTGAAATGAATATTTTTTGGTTAGATTATGAATTATTACAAATTTTTATAGGTTAGATTAGGCTAGGTTGTTGTAAATAATAGTGAATATTGATTCATTATTGAATAAATGACATCAAATTGTAATAAACGAAATCGTTATCGATTGAAATGAATATTTTTTGGTTAGATTATGAATTATATCAAATTTTTATAGGTTAGATTAGGCTAGGTTGTTGTAAATAATAGTGAATATTGATTCATTATTGAATAAATGACATCAAATTTTAATAAACAAAATCGTTATCGATTGAAATGAATATTTTTTGGTTAGATTATGAATTATTACAAATTTTTATAGGTTAGATTAGGCTAGGTTGTTGTAAATAATAGTGAATATTGATTCATTATTGAATAAATGACATCAAATTGTAATAAACGAAATCGTTATCGATTGAAATGAATATTTTTTGGTTAGATTATGAATTATATCAAATTTTTATAGGTTAGATTAGGCTAGGTTGTTGTAAATAATAGTGAATATTGATTCATTATTGAATAAATGACATCAAATTTTAATAAACGAAATCGTTATCGATTGAAATGAATATTTTTTGGTTAGATTATGAATTATATCAAATTTTTATAGGTTAGATTAGGCTAGGTTGTTGTAAATAATAGTGAATATTGATTCATTATTGAATAAATGACATCAAATTTTAATAAACAAAATCGTTATCGATTGAAATGAATATTTTTTGGTTAGATTATGAATTATTACAAATTTTTATAGGTTAGATTAGGCTAGGTTGTTGTAAATAATAGTGAATATTGATTCATTATTGAATAAATGACATCAAATTGTAATAAACGAAATCGTTATCGATTGAAATGAATATTTTTTGGTTAGATTATGAATTATATCAAATTTTTATAGGTTAGATTAGGCTAGGTTGTTGTAAATAATAGTGAATATTGATTCATTATTGAATAAATGACATCAAATTTTAATAAACAAAATCGTTATCGATTGAAATGAATATTTTTTGGTTAGATTATGAATTATTACAAATTTTTATAGGTTAGATTAGGCTAGGTTGTTGTAAATAATAGTGAATATTGATTCATTATTGAATAAATGACATCAAATTGTAATAAACGAAATCGTTATCGATTGAAATGAATATTGTTTGGTTAGATTATGAATTATATCAAATTTTTATAGGTTAGATTAGGCTAGGTTGTTGTAAATAATAGTGAATATTGATTCATTATTGAATAAATGACATCAAATTTTAATAAACAAAATCGTTATCGATTGAAATGAATATTTTTTGGTTAGATTATGAATTATTACAAATTTTTATAGGTTAGATTAGGCTAGGTTGTTGTAAATAATAGTGAATATTGATTCATTATTGAATAAATGACATCAAATTGTAATAAACGAAATCGTTATCGATTGAAATGAATATTTTTTGGTTAGATTATGAATTATATCAAATTTTTATAGGTTAGATTAGGCTAGGTTGTTGTAAATAATAGTGAATATTGATTCATTATTGAATAAATGACATCAAATTGTAATAAACGAAATCGTTATCGATTGAAATGAATATTTTTTGGTTAGATTATGAATTATATCAAATTTTTATAGGTTAGATTAGGCTAGGTTGTTGTAAATAATAGTGAATATTGATTCATTATTGAATAAATGACATCAAATTTTAATAAACAAAATCGTTATCGATTGAAATGAATATTTTTTGGTTAGATTATGAATTATTACAAATTTTTATAGGTTAGATTAGGCTAGGTTGTTGTAAATAATAGTGAATATTGATTCATTATTGAATAAATGACATCAAATTTTAATAAACAAAATCGTTATCGATTGAAATGAATATTTTTTGGTTAGATTATGAATTATATCAAATTTTTATAGGTTAGATTAGGCTAGGTTGTTGTAAATAATAGTGAATATTGATTCATTATTGAATAAATGACATCAAATTGTAATAAACGAAATCGTTATCGATTGAAATGAATATTTTTTGGTTAGATTATGAATTATATCAAATTTTTATAGGTTAGATTAGGCTAGGTTGTTGTAAATAATAGTGAATATTGATTCATTATTGAATAAATGACATCAACTTGTAATAAACGAAATCGTTATCGATTGAAATGAATATTTTTTGGTTAGATTATGAATTATATTAAATTTTTATAGGTGAGATTAGGATAGGTTGTTGTAAATAATGGTGAATATTGATTGGTTATTGGATAAATGACATCAAATTGTAATAAACAAAATCGTTATCGATTGAAATGAATATTTTTTGGTTAGATTATGAATTATATTAAATTTTTATAGGTGAGATTAGGATAGGTTGTTGTAAATAATGGTGAATATTGATTGGTTATTGGATAAATGACATCAAATTTTAATAAACAAAATCGTTATCGATTGAAATGAATATTTTTTGGTTAGATTATGAATTATTACAAATTTTTATAGGTTAGATTAGGCTAGGTTGTTGTAAATAATAGTGAATATTGATTCATTATTGAATAAATGACATCAAATTTTAATAAACAAAATCGTTATCGATTGAAATGAATATTTTTTGGTTAGATTATGAATTATATCAAATTTTTATAGGTTAGATTAGGCTAGGTTGTTGTAAATAATAGTGAATATTGATTCATTATTGAATAAATGACATCAAATTGTAATAAACGAAATCGTTATCGATTGAAATGAATATTTTTTGGTTAGATTATGAATTATATCAAATTTTTATAGGTTAGATTAGGCTAGGTTGTTGTAAATAATAGTGAATATTGATTCATTATTGAATAAATGACATCAAATTTTAATAAACAAAATCGTTATCGATTGAAATGAATATTTTTTGGTTAGATTATGAATTATTACAAATTTTTATAGGTTAGATTAGGCTAGGTTGTTGTAAATAATAGTGAATATTGATTCATTATTGAATAAATGACATCAAATTGTAATAAACGAAATCGTTATCGATTGAAATGAATATTTTTTGGTTAGATTATGAATTATATTAAATTTTTATAGGTGAGATTAGGATAGGTTGTTGTAAATAATGGTGAATATTGATTCATTATTGAATAAATGACATCAAATTTTAATAAACAAAATCGTTATCGATTGAAATGAATATTGTTTGGTTAGATTATGAATTATATCAAATTTTTATAGGTTAGATTAGGCTAGGTTGTTGTAAATAATGGTGAATATTGATTGGTTATTGGATAAATGACATCAAATTTTAATAAACGAAGTCGTTATCGATTGAAATGAATATTTTTTGTTTCAATTATGAATGACGTTAAATTTTTTAAGGTTAGATCGTTATGAATGAAGTTGAATGTCATATGTCATATGTCAATTATGCATAGACCCTAAGGTTATTTAAATCAGTTTTCTTATTGATACATTTATCATGTTGGACAATATATGTTGTTTCTAGAAATAGACGTTTTTCGTAGTTATTTTCAGTTGTCAAAACTTTGGCAGATTAATGTCCTACATAATAGACATGTGTAGCTAACGAACACCTATCAGGATATAATTTGCCTTCGCTTTTCTGAGAGGTTATCAGATTGTCGACTGACCTATTCGACTGACCAATGTATTTCTTGTCATAATTCGAACATTTCAAATACTATATTAAGTTTAAATAGTTATTCGGACTTATTGAACTAGAAACAAAAAATTCATCACTACAATTGAATGACTATTTTGATCGGAATGGAAATCGAATATAATATGAAAATCTCATTTATGTAACTTAATTTTTTTTTCTCGATAGTAAAATTTTATAAGGCAATAAAACTAAACGTTCAGTCAGCAGTAATAAAAATGCATGAAACTTTCTAAAATGTATTCAGAAACGGACAACGACCTAACATATTTCAACTATTTCACAAGAAATTTGTACAAGGTCGAAAAGAATTTCAAAAATTAACTCATTATCTAAATTCAATAGACGCAGAAACAAAAATCTGATTGACATATCGAGCAATCCACCTTCCGATGTTGGTTCAACATTGGACAAAGACTGGAACTCTATCTAAATTTCCCTGAAGACATAAAAACGTGGCAAAAAATGATGAACAGCATACAATAAACTGGATGATACCGACAACTTTGGTTGGACAAGAAGTGTCAGTAGTTGTACCACGAGTGTTGGTTTTCGCGACTAGTATTTTCCTGATCATGGAAAGTCGGTTTTTTCCTTACCTAACGTTGGAACGGAGTTGAAACCAACATTTGTGGTACAACTGCAACTCTTCTTGAATTCTTGCGCGTAAACCAAAGTTACCAGTGTCTCTAATATGTCGTTCATCACTTTTTGCCACGTTTCCATTTCTTTGGGTAAGTCTAGGCAAGGTTTTGGAAGGTCGCATCGTGTAGTTGCAAATCTGCATCCAATGTCCAGACATAAGGGTCTGCCCAGTTCATTTTATATAAAGAATTTGTGATTGGCTGGATGATTTGGAAAAATGATAATAAGAAAATATATTTTTTGGAAATTTTCCGAGGCACAATCGAATTTTCAAAAGTCAAATTATGTTTTATCTCCTACAAGAATCGTTTCACGTAACCGGGGACACATTGTAGATTAAACCTCGTTATCTAAAAATCAATTTCGATTTAATATTTATTAGGAGACACCTGCATTACCGGTAAAATCGATAGCAGGTTGTGTAAATAAATTTCTGCAGTAGACAGGCAAGTGCAGATTGATATCGACAATCAAATGATTATAATGAAATTTGTGTTTGTTCGTGTTATTTTCATATGTCTCGTGACTTATCCGTCGCCTAAATTAGTACGCAAAACCACCAGGATAGTATAAGGTTGCTACCACCGCAACTTTATGAAAAAAATGCTTCATTGAATCAATTTTATACTATTTTATGGTGTGGTGACACTCACAGATAACGTGGTCTGCGATTTCGTCCTCATCCATGCACCAACGGCGCTCCGGAACATCCTTGATGCCCATGGTGTGGAGATGACGTCTTAGATGGCAGTATCCGATTAGAAGTTCGGATTTCGCACCTATTTAGTTCGAGAAGTTGGTTGGTGTGAACCCACGTTGCGAGTAGATCGTTCAGAAACGCACTGACCACGCTTTTGGCCACACCAAGGATGGGTTCTGGGCCTATCGGTGGGTTCACCGATCCCAGTCTGGCGTATAATTCCGCTTCGTGGTTGCCTTTGTTGCCCGAGTGACCGGGCATCAAAACAAGCTGGATCTTGCAGCCGCCACTCACCAGATTATCTAGGACTCTATTGCACTCCAAAACTAGCCTAAAGCACACCTTTTCAGCCTTTATATCTTGTATGGCAGCTCTACTGTCTGTGCGGATAGAAATTACTGTGTTCCGTGGCGGCTCCATTAACCAAAATAGCGTACATGGAGTCACCATTCCAGTGCTCCAGCTCATAGAAGTTATTTGTTAATATGTAGAACAAGAAACTTCGAATTTGAGGATCGTCATCGTTTATAATTGTGGAAATTGATGGACACGATCCTCCGTGGATGCAAACAAAACCTTTTTTACCGAAAACATGACAAAATATTCGCATTTACGTATTTTTTTTCATCGAAATGATGTATCTACAAAAAAAAATAGAATTATATTATCGATTCCCGACGTAATAAAAATATGTCCGCTGTCAGTTATTGTTCTGTTTTGACAACTTCCAATATCCATATTACGTTCCGGGAAATGATGTTATTGTAAATAACCAATACTCAATATTGATTATTTACACAATCATTATCAGGAGTCAACAATGAAACGTGTAAGCGAAACGATTTTAGAAATAAAAAACTTAATGATAACTTATCGGTTAAATAAATAAATGTACATATTTCATCGATTCCAGTTCTTCGAAATTATGATATAAACGTCTAACATCTAGTATACAGTGTGTTTGGGAAAAGCAATAAAGAAATTAGTTAAATACAGATTCCATCATCATTTACGAACGTAAAATTATGGACGCGAATCGAAGACGGTCGAGAACTTACACGATAATCAGTCTTTCGATCAAATACCAAAACTAAATTCAGCTGAGATGACCTACCTCTAGGACAAGCGACTTGGGCGTTTGAGATATGGTCTCTCTCTCTCTCTCTCTCTCTCTCTCTCAAAAAAGGTGTGCCATGAAAATGTGGAAGGTAGAGGAACGTAGGTATGTTGGTTTTTCATGAAACGTGTAGACCTTCAGATTTAAGCTCAATCGAAAGAGGAAGAGTTGCTCTATAATTGGACTGAAATTCACGCTATAAATTAGCTATATTTATTCCTAGATACAGCCTCTAAAAGTTGACATTCGGTTTGAAATATTGGTAAATTCCGAGATACAGGCTCTAAAAGTTGACATTCGTCTTGAAAGTTGTCAAAAATGCAATTATCTTGAAACCTTTCATATCTCCAAGAAACTTAAGCGTAGAGCTTCAAATTTAAGCTCTATCGAAAGAGGAAGAGTTGCTCTATAATTGGACTGAAATTCACGCTATAAATATTGGTACTTTCCGAGATAAAGGCACTAAAAGTTGACATTCGTCTTTAAATTTGTCAAAAACGCAATTATCTTGAAACCTTTCATATCTCCAAGAAACTTAAGCGTAGAGCTTCAAATTTAAGCTTTATCGAAAGAGAAAGAGTTGCTCTATAATTGGACTGAAATTCACGCTATAAATATTGGTACATTCCGAGATACAGGCTCTTAAAGTTGACATTCGGTTTGAAAATTGTCAAAAATGCCATTATCTCGAAACATTTCATGTCTCCAAGAAACTTAAGCGTAGACCTTCAGATTTAAGCTCAATCGAAAGAGGAAGAGTTGCTCTATAATTGTAGAAGATTTCAAATTATACATATTAGTACATTTCGAGATACAGACCCTGAAAGTTGACATTCGTTTTGAAAGCTGTCAAAAACGCCATCATCTTGAAACCTTTCATATCTTCAAGAAACTTAAGCGTAGAGCTTCAAATTTAAGCTCTATCGAAAGAGGAAGAGTTGCTCTATAATTGGACTAAAATTCACGATAGAAATATTGGTAAATTTACGAGATACAGGCTCTAAAAGTTGATATCTGGTATGAAAATTGTCAAAAATGCCATTATCTTGAAACCTTTCATATCTTCAAGAACCTTAAGTGTAGAGCTTTAAATTTACGTAGGTGTGTTGGTTTTTCATGAAACGTGCTAGCAGGTATATCGAAGAGGATCAGGTTAATAATGTTGTTAGGAGATTAGGAAGGTTATAAAAGAAAGGTAACTGGGAATATTTTAGGTAAAGCAACTTGGGTCGAAAAAATTTTGTTTTATTGAGAAAGTAGTACGGGGAAATGTCGTAAATAAAATTGTACCTGTATTACGTATTTTTGAATTCGATGGAAGGGGTACACATAGCTTGGTAACCACGTAATCCAGCTTCCAGTGATGTATTCACGAAAATGAGTTTGTGTATGTTGGTCTATGTGCGTATTTGTGCGTGCTCACGTAAACGCTGCTGGATATCGAGATATTACTATAATTTGAAAGGGTTAAAAAGGTTTGAACACTGCTGGACTTGGAAGGAGACTATTTTGAAAGAAAAAAATGATTATTGTTTGTTTGTTAGATCGGAATTAATTCCAACGACCCTCGTAGGTATCAACTTGTATACGTCAAGTAGTTCGATATTCCATTATAGCATCAACTTCCGATTAAAAGCACAGTGATGTTCACAAGCAATTACCCGCGATTTTAGTGACGTAAAGAGACCGATTGGGGGGAGGAGGTGAAGGCGGCGACATATCCACAGTTACGTTTCGATGCCGGAAGCTTAAATATGCGCCAAACTGCATTTCATCTAATTGGTTATTTACCAGGTAATGATCTGTTATGATGTTACCGACAATTCTAATTTAAAAAAAAAAAAAAGTTATTCTAAAAATTATTGTACAAACGATATTTGCAAAATATAAATCGTTTTTCTATTCTAAGAAGAGATTGATTCTGAGACAAACCGATGAAAAATAATTTGTATAACAGATAATTATAGGCATAAAAATATTTCCTATTCTCGTGAGATATACCGCGAATCCAGGAAGTCGTTGCGGGTTTTTTTTATGAAGCATACCGTCATTATGAGGTCAAGTTCAATTGGTATTAATTTTTTTTAATATCCGGTTTAATCTAATAACCAAGGGACGACAGGATGGATTTTGTCATTATTATAAAGTGGGTCCCAGAAGCCTTAAATTCAAGCTCTATCGAAATGGATAATCTTTAAATTAAGTAGATTTATTAAAAGTTTTTATTTATAAGTCATTAGCTTAAAATTTCACTTTTATTTTCAAAATACTTACACATAGAGTTTCAAATTTAAGCTCTATCGAAAGAGGAAGAGTTGCTCTATAATTGGACTAAAATCACGCTACAAATATTGGTAAATTTACGAGATACAGGCTCTAAAAGTTGACATTCGTCTTGAAAGCTGTCAAAAACGCTATCTATCATCTTGAAACCTTTCATATCTTCAAGACACTTAAGCGTAGACCTTCAAATTTAAGCTCTATCGAAAGAGGAAGAGTTGCTCTATAATTGGACTAAAATTCACGCTATAAATATTGGTACATTTCGAGATACAGGCTCTAAAAGTTGACATTCATTTTGAAAGTTGTCAAAAATGCAATTATATTGAAACATTTCATATCTCCAAAAAACTTAAGCGTAGAGCTTCAAATTTAAGCTCCATCGAAAGAGGAAGAGTTGCTCTATAATTGGACTAAAATTCACGCTATAAATATTGGTACATTTCGAGATACAGGCTCTAAAAGTTGACATTCATTTTGAAAGTTGTCAAAAATGCAATTATATTGAAACATTTCATATCTCCAAAAAACTTAAGCGTAGAGATTCAAATTCAAGCTCTATCGAAAGAGGAAGAGTTGCTCTATAATTATAGAAGATTTCACATTGTACATATTGGTACATTCCGAGATACATGCTTTAAAAGTTGACATTCGTCTTTAAAGGTGTCAAAAATGCCATTATCTTGAAACCTTTCATGTTTCCAAGAAATTTAGGCGTAGAGCTTTAAATTCAAGCTCCATCGAAAGAGGAAGAGTTGCTCTATAATTGGACTAAAATTCACGCTATAAATATTGGTACATTCCGAGACACAGTCTCTAAAAGTTGACATTTTTTTTGAAAGTTGTCAAAAATGCAATTATCTTGAAACCTTTCATATCTCCAAAAAACTTAGGCGTAGAGCTTCAAATTTAAGCTCCATCGAAAGAGGAAGAGTTGCTCTATAATTGTAGAAGATTTCACATTATACATATCGGTACATTCCGAGATACAGGCTCTAAAAGTTCATATTCTCTTTTGAGAATTATCAAAAATGTCACCAGCTCAAAACATCGCTCACATCTCAAAATTGTACATAGAGCTTTGAATTTATTCTCTATTGAAAGCGGAAGAATTTTAAATAGAATATTTCCATAATACAAGATTTGAGCTCAGAAAATTGACATTTTCTTTTAGAATATATCAAAAATGTTTTTAGCTCAAAGCTTTGCTCAAATCGAAAGATCTGCTGTATAATTTGATCATCATCATCATATTAAAAATATTGATTAAAATTATAAGTCCACAACTTGGATCATATCTTTCGAAATGTTGAACGTGCTACTTTAAATCAAACATCGATAGAAAGATAAAGAAAAATTTTATCACAAAAATGCTGGTACAATAATTAAAACATTTATATAACAAAAATTACAATTCAACAAAAACTTGCTCATAGTTAATGATAAAAACGAGATATACTTTCCAACACCCACTGTATAGTTTGACTCATTCTACAACTACGTTCGACGAATTCTAATGAATTATATGTGCATTCCACAATTCACTTTCAACTAATGTTGGCATTTTCAATATTTGAATATTTTAAATAAGTTTCATTACGTGATAAATAATTGTTTCCATTCATTATTAAACCAATTTTGTTAATAAAAAAATACTTATTGAAGCGTTAATTTCACGTCACGTCAATGAGTATACACTACCTCGAAGTCGAAGTAAATCTCAGATGACTCATGAAGACTGTCATATCCATAAAATATTACTTCTAAGGTGTTGGTTATTACTAAAGCCGGTTTTATACGGTCCGGATACAATGTTTTTATCGAAATTATTTCTTTTTTAAAAACAAAATTATATACATTTAATTACTGACCAATTTATTAAAACGGGAGTTAAAATTACGAGGATGGTTCTAAAAGTAGCTGTCCTGACCTAGATTGGCGGTAGTTGCTTGAAAAATACCACAGTATTAGAAAGTAGACTATAGGTTTAGTAGCTGCACTGGAATTGTACTGAACTCGATCAGTGCAGGCCATTTCATAGGTTTGTTCTTGGTAGCTGCACTGGAATTGTACTGAACTCGATCAGTGCAGACCAGTTCATAGGATTGTTCTTCGTGGCTACACTGGAACTGTACTGAACTCGATCAGTGCATGCCAGTTCATAGGTTTGAACTTGGTATCTGCACTGGAACTGTACTGAACTCGATCAGAGCATGCCAGTTCATAGGTTTGTTTTTGGTATCTGCACTGGAATTGTACTGAACTCGATAAGTGCAAGCCAGTTTATAGGTTTGTTGTTGGTAGCTGCACTGGAATTGTACTGAACTCGATCAGTGCAAGCCAGTTCATGAGTGTATAGAATTAGTTCGATCGGATATAGTGCAGGGACCAATGAAGCGTTTGTTGATTGTTGTATTAGAGGTTATTTGACGTGATTCAGGCCTTGCATTATTAAGAATAATGGAAAACGATTTAGTACTTTTTGATATACCACCGTTTCCAGATTGAACTTATTGCACTGGCTGAACTGACTCTTAGACCCAGTGCAAGCAGTGGACTGAGTGAACTAGTTATTTTGCACTGCTATTAAGAACAGCGACACTAGCGTTCGTTCAGTTACAAAAAACGTTTTAGTGTACACTTTCTGAACTAGTTCCGCCAGTGCAGCTACCAAGAACAAACCAAATTTATGCAGCTATCTGTTCTATCTGCAGGCGTCGGTTTTTTTGGGATGCGCGTGATATAACTTTCATCAACCATCTTGGACTGAAGCTAATCTTTGTCTATAGAATAAAAAAAATCGTAATTATACGAGGGTTGTTAATAAATTACTTGAAATTTACGAAAATAACGAAAAATTACTTGTTGTGTTAAAAATTACGTAATTTCCATTCGGGTATTTAGGAATTTAACTGTACTATAAAATATTCATCAGAATGCAATAAGATTCATGATCTAAGCCTATAATTAGATGACCTCATACGATTTTTATAATCACCCAAGTTGTTGTATGACTTTGTTGAAGCAAGGTAACTTAACCCTTTTGAATTTCAAGATTTAGAAAAAAAAAGAGAGTAATTAAATTACTACGCTTCATTAGTTTAAAGTTAACTGAATAAAAGCAATAAAAATAAGGTTAATCTTCTTGAATCATAATCTAACAACAAATAGAAAAATCGATTGGGAATTGAAGGTTGGTTTCAACAGGTGTAAAAATATAAAATTCTGATAAGTCAGAAGAAAAGTTGCTGCTATAACTTGTAGTATTAGTTATGTAATCAAATATGTTCGATTACTACCAAATCTTCTCAACAAAAAGGGACATTTTTCTTCAAATTTCAAATCTACGATATAAACAGAGAACTCAGGAACCGATGCAGACAATCAGATAT
The DNA here is from genome assembly GCF_026230105.1 of Diorhabda sublineata. Lineage (NCBI taxonomy): Eukaryota > Metazoa > Arthropoda > Insecta > Coleoptera > Chrysomelidae > Diorhabda > Diorhabda sublineata. The sequence goes on along the minus strand of NC_079474.1, from coordinate 2,426,333 downwards.
TGTGACTTTGATAAGAAATAGAAGAATTAGGTGGCTGGGTCATGTAAGAAGAAGAGGTGAAGAGACAACAATAAGAAGAGTGTGGAGAGGTCAACCAGAACGGAGGTGTCCACCGGTAAGACCAAGATGGAATGACCAAGTTGGTGAAGATGTTAGAAGACTTGGTGGAGGACAAACATGGTTGAGGATAGAAAATTATTGACGCAAATTGTTGGCGAGACCAAAAATCAACTTGGATTTGAATGTCCACAGTAGTAGTATTGTTTTAATGTTGAAAACAATTTACTAGATCACAAATGGCGACAAAAAAATCAAAATCTTGTCTTCCCTGACCAACTATTAGTGAGTAGTACGTTTCTTTGGAGTCCTGAGTAGGAAATAAAAAGATTTTCGCGCAGTTTGTTTCTCGATCTCGCAAAGAAAATCAGTAAAAAGACCAAGTGTCAAAAAAGACACACTTTGTGACAAACAGGAGACTGTTTCTACCATTACAATGCATCTGCACACACAGTCATCTCCGTTCAAAAAGTTTTGGTTAAAAAAAATAATTCCTGACATGTTAGGGTCCAAACGAACTGGTTTATTTTTGGTCTCGACAGACGAAACCAATTTAGATACCTAAAAAGTTCTCAAAACATTGGAATAGATACGGGTTTCAATCGAAAAATACTTTTATTAGTAGTTAAATCCAAATAAATTTCAAGTTTTTCGTCAGATGCTGTATCTTCAGCAAAATCATCAAGGTATTATCGGGGCTGAGAGACTGAGACACATCCGCCTCCGTACTATGTCCAGAGTATCATCAGTTCGGCCATCCAACTGAGAGTGTGAAGCCCCAAGTGGAAATTGCGTGGTAGAAGATCAGAATGGATGGAAAATTCAAAGAGACGCTTTCCATCTTCCGCACCAATCCGTGAATTGGGTCAGTTGATTTCGGAATCTTTGGGTGAAAACCATTGAAATGATCAGTGAGTCAAGAGTCCGGAATCCAACGTTTACTGGACATCCATGAAGATGACGACAACGAATTAAACCTATCCGGGGTGTGTGTGAAGTATCCGTGGAAGAGGTCTCGTGGGTCCGCACTTTTTGAAGGGCAATTCCTGAAGATTTACGTAGGAAAATAGACAACGATCCAACACTCGTGACATTCGGGATGTACCTCAATGTTCATTTTGAAAATGTTTCGTTGGTCATGTGACCTGACACCCTGTGGTTTTTTCCTGTGGGGCTGCGTTTTTCCAAGGGGGCCACGCACACTTCTCGATTCCCGAACTGCAATTGAAACGTTGTCTTAAATGAATTTGAACACTTACAGTAATTTCGTAATTTTTTTAAAAAAATTCGTGCCGACCTCCGTGGAATGTTGGGTAAAAGTTGCGCCGCTGGTTTTGTATTGATAATACAAAGCTATGGGTTGATTGTATATCAGGTATAAGTAATGGTCCACCTCTTGTTTACCATTTCAAAGTCGCCTGAACAGCTGTTAGGACCAGAATAGACAGCAGGCCTTTTTTTATACTTGCCGCATCAAAAAAAAATCATAAAACGCGTCGTACGGTTTGCTTCGGCAACTATTCTTGGATGTTTTCTTTCGAATCGTCCTTTTGGATAAAGCAAAACAATAAAAATATATATAAATCTCTGTAGGTATTGTGAAATAGCATCAAGGACGTTATCTGTATGTTTTCCATCGCCGTATAAAATCGCGCATTTTGTAAATATTGTTATAGGTAGTAGTTTATATTTAGAATGTTTAATTAGTACAAGGACGCACCAATTCAATGACTACTTACGTTAGGATTGTACACAATGTTGCATTTTTTTCAGCGATTTTATTGGAAAAATTGCCATCTTCGACAATGGCAACCGTTTAACGCATTTTGGATCATGTTTTCTTATTTATTTTTTCGAAAATAGGTACGTAGGTGCTTGAAATAAAGCAAAAAACTGAACTTTGGAAATTATAATCAAAAATTTCTTGTTCAATTGCTGATATTGCTATTTTGAAAAAGCCAGCTCTCCTATGAACGATGGAAAGTCTTCTACAATCCTACTTTTATCGTTTTTGTCAGATCTATATTCTATCTCAGTAACCAAGCCTGGTCCAGACTTCTAAACAGTCTTCCGCCTACCTCAACAACCATGTCTGGCCCATAATTGGTTGTAAACCAGTCTTGGATCTTGCTAGGCCTGGTGCAGGCTTTCGAACCAAGCGAGGGACATTCTCATCATCCCAGAGTCCATTCTCCACCACGACAACGCAAAAAAAACGTTGTTGAGCACTCAATAATTACTTCTTATTATAAAAAACATCGATCTCCTGGTAACAGTGGAAAATCTTCTACAATGCTACTTCTTTCGCTTGTACATGAATTTCTTGAAATGATTGGTCAGATCTATATTGCTGGAAGTGATAACTGGGTCTATCTAAGTAACCCAAACTTCTAAATGGTTTTAGGTCTACCTAAACAACCATGCCTAGCTCAGACTTGGTTGTAAACCAGACTTGGATCTAGCTAGGCCTGGTCCAGGCTTTCGAACCAAGCGAGGGACATTCTCATCATCCCAGAGTCCATTCTCCACCACGACAACGCAAAAAAAACGTTGTTGAGCACTCAATAATTACTTCTTATTATAAAAAACATCGATCTCCTGGTAACAGTGGAAAATCTTCTACAATGCTACTTCTTTCGCTTGTACATGAATTTCTTGAAATGATTGGTCAGATCTATATTGCTGGAAGTGATAACTGGGTCTATCTAAGTAACCCAGACTTCTAAATGGTCTTAGGTCTGCCTAAACAACCATGCCTAGCTCAGACTTGGTTGTAAACCAGTCTTGGATCTTGCTAGGCCTGGTGCAGGCTTTCGAACCAAGCGAGGGACATTCTCATCATCCCAGAGTCCATTCTCCACCACGACAATGCAAAAAAAAACGTTGTTGAGCACTCAATAATTACTTCTTATTATAAAAAACATCGATCTCCTGGTAACAGTGGAAAATCTTCTACAATGCTACTTCTTTCGCTTGTACATGAATTTCTTGAAATGATTGGTCAGATCTATATTGCTGGAAGTGATAACTGGGTCTATCTAAGTAACCCAGACTTCTAAATGGTCTTAGGTCTGCCTAAACAACCATGCCTAGCTCAGACTTGGTTGTAAACCAGACTTGGATCTAGCTAGGCCTGGTCCAGGCTTTCGAACCAAGCGAGGGACATTCTCATCATCCCAGAGTCCATTCTCCACCACGACAATGCAAAAAAAAACGTTGTTGAGCACTCAATAATTACTTCTTATTATAAAAAACATCGATCTCCTGGTAACAGTGGAAAATCTTCTACAATGCTACTTCTTTCGCTTGTACATGAATTTCTTGAAATGATTGGTCAGATCTATATTGCTGGAAGTGATAACTGGGTCTATCTAAGTAACCCAAACTTCTAAATGGTCTTAGGTCTACCTAAACAACCATGCCTAGCTCAGACTTGGTTGTAAACCAGTCTTGGATCTTGCTAGGCCTGGTGCAGGCTTTCGAACCAAGCGAGGGACATTCTCATCATCCCAGAGTCCATTCTCCACCACGACAATGCAAAAAAAAACGTTGTTGAGCACTCAATAATTACTTCTTATTATAAAAAACATCGATCTCCTGGTAACAGTGGAAAATCTTCTACAATGCTACTTCTTTCGCTTGTACATGAATTTCTTGAAATGATTGGTCAGATCTATATTGCTGGAAGTGATAACTGGGTCTATCTAAGTAACCCAAACTTCTAAATGGTCTTAGGTCTACCTAAACAACCATGCCTAGCTCAGACTTGGTTGTAAACCAGTCTTGGATCTTGCTAGGCCTGGTCCAGGCTTTCGAACCAAGCGAGGGACATTCTCATCATCCCAGAGTCCATTCTCCACCACGACAATGCAAAAAAAAACGTTGTTGAGCACTCAATAATTACTTCTTATTATAAAAAACATCGATCTCCTGGTAACAGTGGAAAATCTTCTACAATGCTACTTCTTTCGCTTGTACATGAATTTCTTGAAATGATTGGTCAGATCTATATTGCTGGAAGTGATAACTGGGTCTATCTAAGTAACCCAGACTTCTAAATGGTCTTAGGTCTGCCTAAACAACCATGCCTAGCTCAGACTTGGTTGTAAACCAGACTTGGATCTAGCTAGGCCTGGTCCAGGCTTTCGAACCAAGCGAGGGACATTCTCATCATCCCAGAGTCCATTCTCCACCACGACAATGCAAAAAAAAACGTTGTTGAGCAGTCAAAAGATTAAATTGATAAATCATCCGCTGTACAGTCCTTGTTGCCAACTAGCCGTGGGACTATCTAAGCAACCAGGCCTGGCCGAAGGTTGTAAACCAGTCTTAGACTAGCTAGGCAACCAGGACTTGTCCAGGCTTGCGAACTAGCCGTGGGACATTGTTATCATCCCAGATTCCAACCAAATCTGGGCCAACAATGGTTTCTAAGCTAGTGCTGGGTCTATACTGAGCCCATCGTAGAAACCTATATGGTAGACGCATCATTTTCCACCACGAGAATGCGAGTTTCCACGGATCAGTTAAAAAAAAAACGTTTTTGAACAGTCAAAACATCGAATAGATGGTTCAACCGCCGTACAGTCCTTGTTTGGAACCCAAAGATTCCTTCTTAATCCCGTAGATATAAAATCAGTTGCGAGATCAACGTTTTTCTACACCTGAAGAAGCGGTTGAAGCGTTCGAAACAAAGTTTTGGAGGTAACGTCAATCGGAAAGAAAATTAGTTTAAAAAAAGTGTGTCGATCTTAATGAAGAATATTTTTAGAAAGAATAAAGTCATATCCAATTGTAAATATTTGTTTTTATTTATCTATCATAACATTTTGTTTGAATAAATGAATTTTTCAAGAAATCTCGCTCGGTTTGTAAAAGTGCAATAAGAGCGCAAATCTTTGCACAATTTCTTATTTATATCTAGGTTAATTGCGATTGTTACGTGTTCTAATGCAGTTCTCTTTCATTTCATGCCACTTTCAGTTTAGTTCAAGGTGCATTGCATTCGGATTGATTTCTCGTTGCGATTGCATCGAGAAGGCGACGATCGTTCCGTTTATTGTTTTGTAATCGACAGATCGTATCGAAATATGAAATTGTTTGTTCAGAATCCATGAAAACAGCAGAAAATTCGTGTATTTTCATATAAACAATACACAAAAAAATCTAATCTTGTGGCTTGTTTCTATGATCCACTCTGTACCTTTAAAATAAAGAACTTTTCAGTTAACCCTTGTATATGCAAGTTATTGTTGTTGAGGACAACGTAAATATCATAAATACGGATTGTTTCTAAATTTAGGAAGTCGTAGCGTAAAGAAAATCAACATTAAACTATTGTATTTCGATAAAATGTTCGTTAATAGAAAAAATATTGTATGCAATTCGTGTGTAAAGGCCTTTTTTCGATTCGTGTGATTGTCACCTGTCACATTGTCACAAAAAGGCACATTTATATATTTTTCGAGGGTTCAAATCTATGAAAAAAGTTATTGAACATTTTTTTCACCCCCTTACGTTGCGATAAGCCAAAAATCCTTTCGGATGTACTTATTTTAAATATATTTGAGTGTATGTACGAAAATACGGGTGATTTTGACAGTTTTCGTTTAGGGAAAATTTAAATATATTTTTAAATAAAACAAGAAATATGAAATGAATAAGGGTTACTAATTCACCCTAATTTGACCCCCGTATAATGTTACAGGCGATTAGTCCTTTGTTAATGCTCGGAAATTACACAATTTCAAGTTTATAGTTCAACTGAAATTAATAAAAACGAAAATTAAAATGAATTTTATATTTTCGCGGTCCCCTCGTTTTTCGGCTCTAGAAAATCGAAAAATCGTCCGATTTTGATGAATTTTTTGTTTTCGAATTAATCAAATGAAGTTGTTGTATTTTTTTTCGTAATCTACACAAAAAATCGAACAAATTGGGAAAAAAATTTATACAAAAATGTTGATTTATCACGTGTTTACGATTATATACTAAGAAATGGGTTTATGATAATATTTACAGTCATAAAACTATATGAAATCTTCAATTGAGATATTTTCCACATTTTTTTCTTCATAAATCCGCCGTAAAAACGAAGATTTTAAAAAAAAATTCATCGAAATCGGATTTTCTAGAGCCAAAAAACGAGGGGACCTCGAAACTATAAAACAACCAAAATAAAAACTCAATTTTAGTCACCACCTTTTAGGGTGGGTTGGGGAAATTTTGATACCCTAATTTCATACGAGCAATCACCTTCCGCATTTAAAAACACCCTGTACGTTTGTACTTCCAAAAATACTCGTTAAACCATACGTGGGATGACGATTGTTTCGACAGTTACGCAAATTCTCTGTTATTGAAATTGAAAAATGAATTAATGCGCGCGAGAAACATAAAAAAAAGAAGCAAAAAAAAACGTTACTCACGCTAGTGACTAGGAATGTTGAGTAGGTCAAGAAACCATATAAAAACTTCGCGGTTGAATAACCTAATTGGAGAATGGGATTGCGAATTTTTGGTTGATTGTTTACCGTCTTACGATTCGTTATTATATTCACACAAACCGCGATTCTTGTTATTTTTGAAAAAAAAACGGAAATATTTCCATGTACACTTCGGTTCGATGAAAAAATTTCGGTTTCACATTTTCCCCGCGTAAATCATAGTTTCCACCTAATGTAACTGTCATTGTCAATGTGACAGATAATTCGATAATTAGCCTCTGCCTCTTCGGTTAACGAAGATTCAGAAAGCTGCCATTATTGCCAAATTAGAAGATGGCTGATCTATCAGAAGACTGCCAACCCATCTAGGTCTCAATGCGAGTACCGTAGCCAGAGTGAAGAAGCGATGGAAACAAGACGGAACCTTCTGCCGAAAGGTTGGGTCTGGAGGAAGATCAAATGACACAAAAGATGTTGCACTGGTTCATAGTTTTTCAAGAAAACTTCCCTTTTAATCGATTGCTAGAGCTGCACATACAACAAACTTTTCGGGATCCCGTCCTAGGAAAGCATCGCTTTCAAATGAGTGCAAGCAATCCAGAATTAAGTGTTTGCACTCAATTACGTGTATCCATATCTTCAATTCAAGATTTGCAGATGTTGACGGAAGTGATAAGTCTGGCAAATAGTAAATTTTTAGATTTGAACTAGTATCAATGAGTCTGGCGTTTGTTGGAGGATTACTAGAAGGATATCTTGATCCTTCCAGTACAGGAAACGAATCTATCTATCAAATCATTGCCGAGGTACTGAAATCAGACCGGAAAGCAACCGAATTCGCTGTTCTAGTATGAACCGATAAATTTATGGAAGTGATAAGTCTGGCAAATACTAAATTTTTAGATTTGAACTAGTATCAATGAGCCTGGCGTTGGTTGGAGGATTACTGGAAGGATATCTTGATCCTTCCAGTACAGAAGACGAATCTATCCACTAAATCATTGCCGAGGTACTGAAATCAGAATGGAAAGCAACCGAATTCGCTGTTCTAGTATGAACCAATAAATTTATGGAAGTGATAAGTCTGGCAAATAGTAAATTTTTAGGTTTGAACTAGTATCAATGAGCCTGGCGTTGGTTGGAGGATTACTGGAAGGATATCTTGATCCTTCCAGTACAGGAGACGAATCTATCCACTAAATCATTGCCGAGGTACTGAAATCAGAATGGAAAGCAACCGAATTCGCCGTTCTAGTATGAACCAATACGATTTTTTCCAATGTTTTCATTCTGTAGGTCTGTTTGCTCAGAACATTGGACAACCTCAACATTTTATCTTCTTTGTTTCATAAATCACTATGAGCATTTCTCCTAATACCTAAAGAACCCAATTTTTGACTAACCAAAGCCCTTTTATTTGTTGTTATAGATACAACGACTTAGTGTTAAGGAGTGATGGACTTTAGTGGTCTTGAGAAGGAAAAAAAAGATTTTCCATTGTAATTTTCATGAATATCTTGTAAAGAACAAATCGATTTTCTAAATTAATATTGGTAAACATGACAAAAGATGTCAAATAAATTTACACGACTAAAAAATCGTCCCAAGATGTTATATATAATGATTGTTGCTTTTTCTTCTTCTTCCACGTATGTAAATGAAATTAGAAGTCGAATGGGTCTATTTGAAGCCCTAAAAAAAGGGGTGTCAGCTTGATTCGACCATTTGTTGATAGGCTCTTATCATATCTAATATCAAAAAGGGTCGTTGAAGCGTTACGTCAAATACTAAATCGTAAATAATGAAGGGGATAATATACGAGGTACAATATATAATTTCGATGTTTGTGAAAGGTTAAATTAATTTGTAGTGAAATGAGGTTATTATTCACGATAATAATTGTTACAATTTAACATATAAAAAAGGAATAATTACGCCAGAATAAGATTCTTTTTAAAAAAGGTCAGAAACGGATTCATATTTGAGGGTATCTTTCGATCACACCTCGTAACTAAATTCGTACTATTGAAAAACAACTTTTTATTAGATGAATGAAATTAGGCGCAGTGTTATTAATGAAAAATATCAAAATATGTCAAAAACAAAGGATAATTTAACGAATTGATTGTTTTTTAGGTGTAGTGTCAAAATTTATGGCAATATATTATTATTTAGGGCCTTTTTCGAGAAAGTTTGAAACGGAATTTATCATAACATTAAAATTTTGTTGTTTACTATGAAAACTGTCAAAAAAAATTACGAATGTTTCGAATAATTACACAATTTGGATTGTGCTGTCAAAATTTTATACCCAAATCGAGAATAATCTGTCAAAATTTGACGTTGTTTTTAAATAAAACCGTTAAGAACCAATCAAGGACTTTGTTTTGTAAACAAAATTCTAATATTTGAAAGTAAAATTCAACTAGCACATTTCATATTTGTCAAATTTGACATATATATTGAATTTAATTTGGAAAAGCTCAATTTGGGCGTCTTAATATGATACGAAGATGGACCCAAAAGTACCTGGTCTGACCTGATGATGCTTGAAAATTGCCACTGAATTAGAAAGTACACATTTGAAGACGCCACGTTGTTTAGTATTTGTTTGGCAGCCATCAATAGTGAAAAGCCAAGAAATCAAGCAAAAACAGCCGCATTTGGCTAAGAAGAAAGTGTTGTTTCATCAAGATAAAGCACCAGCTGACACTTCCGTTATTGCAATGCCCGAAATTGAGGAATTAACGTTTGAATTGCTACCTCATACTCCCTATTCGCCAGATTTAGTCCCCACTGATTATTTTCTATTTTATTCTATTAAAAAGGGTATCGAACTTATTGAACATCGCTGGGAAAAGTTTATGGACCTAAAAGGAGATTACGTTGAAAAATAAATATATTTTTCTCCTAAATTTTTATGTTTTTCTGGTAATTCTGGAAACATCCTCGTAATCCTGACCTATATTTTCATCGTAGAAAACTATCCTTGTAAAATGATACTCAAATGAATTTCAACTTTGAGAAAGCTATCGAAAACAACAGAATTTTGGTAAATAAAAATAAGTAATAATAAGTAAATAAAAATTTGACACCTATTTGGCACGATTTGACATCCATATCGTGATATAATTATACGAAACCTGTTAAAACTTGACGTATATCTCTGAGAGCAAAACTAACAGTTTTTCTTTATAAAGAAAACTGTATAAACTGTAGTATAACACAAGAAGGTACAAATTTACGTTAAACTGTGGTTGGGGCATTATTAGACGTACACATAAGACTGTCATTTATCAAAAACTGTCAAAACTTGACGTATATCTCTGAGAGCAAAACTAACAGTTTTTCTTTATAAAGAAAACTGTATAAACTGTAGTATAACACAAGAAGGTACAAATTTACGTTAAACTGTGGTTGGGGCATTATTAGACGTACACATAAGATTGTCATTTATCAAAAACTGTCAAAACTTGACGTATATCTCTGAGAGCAAAACTAACAGTTTTTCTTTATAAAAAAAACTGTATAAACTGTAGTATAACACAAGAAGGTACCAATTTACGTTAAACTGTGGTTGGGGCATTATTAGACGTACACATAAGATTGTCATTTATCAAAAACTGTCAAAACTTGACGTATATCTCTGAGAAAAAAATAAAAGTTTTTCTTTATAAAGAAAACTGTATAAACTGTAGTATAACACAAGAAGGTACAAATTTACGTTAAACTGTGGTTGGGGCATTATTAGACGTACACATAAGACTGTCATTTATCAAAAACTGTTAAAACTTGACGTATATCTCTGAGAGCAAAACTAACAATTTTTCTTCATAAAGAAAACTGTATAAACTGTAGTATAACACAAGAAGGTACAAATTTACGTTAAACTGTGGTTGGGGCATTATTAGACGTACACATAAGACTGTCATTTATCAAAAACTGTTAAAACTTGACGTATATCTCTGAGAGCAAAACTAACAATTTTTCTTCATAAAGAAAACTGTATAAACTGTAGTATAACACAAGAAGGTACAAATTTACGTTAAACTGTGGTTGGGGCATTATTAGACGTACACATAAGACTGTCATTTATCAAAAACTGTTAAAACTTGACGTATATCTCTGAGAGCAAAACTAACAATTTTTCTTCATAAAGAAAACTGTATAAACTGTAGTATAACACAAGAAGGTACAAATTTACGTTAAACTGTGGTTGGGGCATTATTAGACGTACACATAAGACTGTCATTTATCAAAAACTGTTAAAACTTGACGTATATCTCTGAGAGCAAAACTAACAATTTTTCTTCATAAAGAAAACTGTATAAACTGTAGTATAACACAAGAAGGTACAAATTTACGTTAAACTGTGGTTGGGGCATTATTAGACGTACACATAAGACTGTCATTTATCAAAAACTGTCAAAACTTGACGTATATCTCTGAGAGCAAAACTAACAGTTTTTCTTTATAAAGAAAACTGTATAAACTGTAGTATAACACAAGAAGGTACAAATTTACGTTAAACTGTGGTTGGGGCATTATTAGACGTACACATAAGACTGTCATTTATCAAAAACTGTTAAAACTTGACGTATATCTCTGAGAGCAAAACTAACAATTTTTCTTCATAAAGAAAACTGTATAAACTGTAGTATAACACAAGAAGGTACAAATTTACGTTAAACTGTGGTTGGGGCATTATTAGACGTACACATAAGACTGTCATTTATCAAAAACTGTTAAAACTTGACGTATATCTCTGAGAGCAAAACTAACAATTTTTCTTCATAAAGAAAACTGTATAAACTGTAGTATAACACAAGAAGGTACAAATTTACGTTAAACTGTGGTTGGGGCATTATTAGACGTACACATAAGACTGTCATTTATCAAAAACTGTTAAAACTTGACGTATATCTCTGAGAGCAAAACTAACAATTTTTCTTCATAAAGAAAACTGTATAAACTGTAGTATAACACAAGAAGGTACAAATTTACGTTAAACTGTGGTTGGGGCATTATTAGACGTACACATAAGACTGTCATTTATCAAAAACTGTCAAAACTTGACGTATATCTCTGAGAGCAAAACTAACAGTTTTTCTTTATAAAGAAAACTGTATAAACTGTAGTATAACACAAGAAGGTACAAATTTACGTTAAACTGTGGTTGGGGCATTATTAGACGTACACATAAGACTGTCATTTATCAAAAACTGTCAAAACTTGACGTATATCTCTGAGAGCAAAACTAACAGTTTTTCTTTATAAAGAAAACTGTATAAACTGTAGTATAACACAAGAAGGTACAAATTTACGTTAAACTGTGGTTGGGGCATTATTAGACGTACACATAAGATTGTCATTTATCAAAAACTGTCAAAACTTGACGTATATCTCTGAGAAAAAAATAAAAGTTTTTCTTTATAAAGAAAACTGTATAAACTGTAGTATAACACAAGAAGGTACAAATTTACGTTAAACTGTGGTTGGGGCATTATTAGACGTACACATAAGACTGTCATTTATCAAAAACTGTCAAAACTTGACGTATATCTCTGAGAGCAAAACTAACAGTTTTTCTTTATAAAAAAAACTGTATAAACTGTAGTATAACACAAGAAGGTACAAATTTACGTTAAACTGTGGTTGGGGCATTATTAGACGTACACATAAGATTGTCATTTATCAAAAACTGTCAAAACTTGACGTATATCTCTGAGAAAAAAATAAAAGTTTTTCTTTATAAAGAAAACTGTATAAACTGTAGTATAACACAAGAAGGTACAAATTTACGTTAAACTGTGGTTGGGGCATTATTAGACGTACACATAAGATTGTCATTTATCAAAAACTGTCAAAACTTGACGTATATCTCTGAGAGCAAAACTAACAGTTTTTCTTTATAAAAAAAACTGTATAAACTGTAGTATAACACAAGAAGGTACAAATTTACGTTAAACTGTGGTTGGGGCATTATTAGACGTACACATAAGATTGTCATTTATCAAAAACTGTCAAAACTTGACGTATATCTCTGAGAAAAAAATAAAAGTTTTTCTTTATAAAGAAAACTGTATAAACTGTAGTATAACACAAGAAGGTACAAATTTACGTTAAACTGTGGTTGGGGCATTATTAGACGTACACATAAGACTGTCATTTATCAAAAACTGTCAAAACTTGACGTATATCTCTGAGAGCAAAACTAACAGTTTTTCTTTATAAAGAAAACTGTATAAACTGTAGTATAACACAAGAAGGTACAAATTTACGTTAAACTGTGGTTGGGGCATTATTAGACGTACACATAAGACTGCCATTTATCAAAAACTGTCAAAACTTGACGTATATCTCTGAGAGCAAAACTAACAATTTTTCTTCATAAAGAAAACTGTATAAACTGTAGTATAACACAAGAAGGTACCAATTTACGTTAAACTGTGGTTGGGGCATTATTAGACGTACACATAAGACTGCCATTTATCAAAAACTGTCAAAACTTGACGTATATCTCTGAGAGAAAAACTAACAATTTTTCTTCATAAAGAAAACTGTATAAACTGTAGTATAACACAAGAAGGTACCAATTTACGTTAAACTGTGGTTGGGGCATTATTAGACGTACACATAAGACTGTCATTTATCAAAAACTGTCAAAACTTGACGTATACCTCAAACTGTCAAAAAATTATTCCAATTATCCCTCGTACAATTAATCTGGCTTAGTTATGATACTCCCATTGTATATTTTCTTCAAAGGTCAGTCTTACATTTGATTGTTTCAAAACCGGATTGACATGAAAGAAAATTAAGTCTGTTTTGAATAATTCGTTGCTATTGTTTCTCATCCTGATGGAGATCTCGATCGCGAATAATGTATACGACGTTTCGTCTTTCTTTTTCTTCCTCGTGTTATATCAATTTTGTTATTCAGATTCAAATCGAAAAATACCACGTGGGACGTACTCGTATAAGCCGAAAGGATTTTCATAAAACTCTCTTATTATATATAATATGTCGTCATTTAGGTGTTATTCTTCTTCTTTCTCTAATTTGGCCTCTGCCCAGTAGATTACAAAGTTTTTTAAGTATTCTACATAACTTACAAGGATGCAAAAGCTTCCAAGAGGACCTGCATTTAGAAAAACATCAAAATTTCGATTACGAATAACGTAAAATCAAAATTTTATAAAAATTAGTGTCGCATAAGGGGTTGTTCTTCAAAGAAACATGAAAATCCTGTAAGAATTCAGTTCTTTTCTCACAGAACCTGAATCGAATTTAATATTCCTTGTATTTAGTCAAAATTTGAAAAACATACCTTTTGAAGATGCTTTCATTACGAGATTTTGTTATTTTCACTTTTAAATTACTAAAAATCGCTAAAAAATTATCAGATTTTAAAACAAAACAGTAGTATTTCCGAAAAAACATTTTAATTTAAAAAAAAAATTACATTTATTTCATGAAAATCTGTTCAGTACATCCCTTTGCAAGCTTCCAATTTGATTATCGCAAAAAAAACTAAAAAAAATATATAACGGAAGGGTGGAAAACAGTAAGAAAGCAGGATTGTACTTAGCCAATTCATGTAGGTGAAAACAAATAATTTTAAATTAAATATATAATATACAAATTATAATACTTGGTTTTGAATAACACTTATTTCGAAATATTGTCGTATACAAGCTATTTCATTAGATCTAATAAAATTTTAGATTATATTTATATAAAATTACTGAGTACAGTACTGTTGTTCAATCCTTTATACTCTTTCAAAAGAGAAACACGCGTTTCGCAGCCTCAATTTGCATTTAAATGAAGTAAGGTCTTTGCGTCCATATAACTAAGTTGGGTGTTCATAGAAAAAAAAATTATTTGGGTCAATACAGTTAGACGAAATATTTCATACGAAATTCAATTATATGAAACAAATATTAAATAAATTACACATTTTATTCATCACTAAATAAGATTTTTTTTATTTAAAATAGCACACCCTTAAATCTGCATTGCATCCCAAATTACTCTGGTCGAATTTACCAGGTCATCTACCTGCTATCTAGACGAATTTACTACTACCGAACGAAATATTTTCAAAATAACCATCTAAAATACGAATTTTTTTATAACGTAAAAAGTTGTTTTATCAATTATGTTTTAAAAAATTGAAGACTCAATATAACTAACAATCATAGTCCAACTGACACTTTTCTCAACCAACCCTCAGCTTCCAAACAACTGCACGACGTGCATCAAGTAAGCGTGCGTGCGTGCGTGTATGTGTGTGTGTGTGTGTGTACTGTACGGTGGAACTGTCGTGGACAATAGCAAATGAATCATCTCCCGATAAACGGATCAAGTAACACATGTCTCCCCGCCTTCCATGACCAATATAAAGGGAAGCGAAGAGAAGCTGACTACTGATGAGGTCCTGCAGCGTTGTGGGATTTAATTATCATATACACCCGCCATTTCCCTCCGATCCAGAGGGATTTACGGAAAAAAAATCTGAATTGTAATTAAAATGGAATTTGTCCTCGATATCAGATTGATTTTGAAAAAAATCTTTGCATCTTTTGTTTAGAAACATTCGCTTTCGATTATTCAAATAACGATTAGTTGCCATTCACAAGAACCAGTCTTTCGTAAAAATTAAACTACAGTTACATCTAACACCTAACGAACTGGCAACACCGTAATCGCATTACATTATGCGGTCAGTGCATCCATCAGCAGTAAAGGAATACAACGTTGTCGATATCATCAAAGTTTCTATTATTATCATAATTAACTAAAATATTAACAGTAATAATATCACGAACAGTACCAATATACTTTATATTTACAACAGTTTTTACTTTGGTACGACTTTTATTTTAATTTTAAAAAAAGATTATGATAATTACAAATCCAAAACTTTCTAATTGTATAATTTTGTTATTTTAAAATTGTAGTTTATTTGGCAACGCGGCGTTTGAAGTTGCACGATCCAAACTCGAACTTGTTTGTGTGTTGTTTTCTTCTTCTTTTTTTTTCGGTCTCTCCTCGCTAGTGCTTTGCGCACAGCTGTATCGTCTGTTTCTCTTCAACACGCGACACGGCGATGTACCGGAAAAAGGATGGGATACTAGGGGCTTTTCGACAGGGCTTTAGAACAGGTTGGGTCTTTGTCTAGGCGGCCCGCAGTGGCGGACGACAATTTTTTTTTTACAAATTTAACGTGTATGTTTATACAAACACGAAATAAAATGTACGTAATGGCTTAGAATTTATCAATGACTTTCAAGATTAAATTCTTCTTTTATTTAAATTTCTGTAACAATGCGCTATCTTAATTTTTATCTATATTGTTTATTTATAATAATCGTTCGTAATTCATATTCAAGGTCAAGTTTACGATAGAACCATAAATATTTTAATAGTTTAAATGATGATCTATCTAGATGGCTTTTAGTGATCACCAGTGTTATACGAGTGTAGATTTTATATTATTTAGATTTATATCTGAGAATTGGCAACGTTGTTTTATTCGATACTTGATTAAAATGATTTATTTCTGTGGATGAAACAAATAATCAAACAATCTATTACCCTCTCCTTTTATATATTTTTTTCGTCATTTTATAAAGATACTATGATTAAATAACCTTTTAATGCAAACTCATAGTTTCGACGTATTCTTGTTGATAGTTTTATCTCTTTTCGATACGCATGACCGAAGCATCATTCCATCTTTATCCGTGAAACGTGACATCTGCACGTACCATTTCTATTAGCGGCCATAGGCGGAGAAAAGTAAAAGAAAACATGAACAATACTCTTATCGTTTTGGAAGAATATTCGTGTAAATATTTAGCAGTAGTGTTAAATATAAAGAAAAACAATTTCAACGTCAGAATTTATACATATAAACAGGTTAAATATCTAGTTTGTAGTGACGTAACTGACAGACTATCTCTCTCTACTTTAATACATTTCGGTAACACAGATATGTAAGCCACGCCCACAAAGATAGAAGAAGCGTTCTTTTTATTAACTAACGTCGTTTTCTATGGTTTTCTAGAAACCTTCACGTTTTCTTCCTTTCGAACGGAATAGAAATTGTTATATAAGTAAAATATAATGGATGTCATCTGTTTCGTTAACGCTGATATACTAATTTTAACTATCTTTCAAATTAAAGCAGTTGTAAACGCCAGATGGCACGGGAACATAAAATTACACATATCGAGATTTGAGACGTCATTCGTATATACATATACATAATACGCATCCGTCCTTGTGTTAGTAAAATCAACGTCGGTGGTCTGGAGCGAGGGTGTAAAAAGGGTTGAGTACTTAACAGACAGCATTTTGTCATTGGGTATCAATGTTACACGATCCGAACAAAAGAATATTAATGGGACGATATTTGCGATGTTGCCAGATGATTATCGAAATTAAAAAAAATACGTAAAATGGAATTTTGAAATTTTGTATATATGAGCGCATCAGAAGTACTGAATTTACTCGAGTTACGAAATAATAACAGTATACATATAAGAATCTAAACACGTACGCATATACTAGAATTTCAAACCTCTATTTGAAAGTCACAAAGGTCACGTTACTAGTTATAAAAGTCGAAATGGCCTAGCTAGCGTGTAATATGTGTAAAAGTATGTATAGTTACAGTTTCAAAATGAAAAACAAACGTGTCAAATTAACTATACGAGTTTGTTTAATTTTCTTCGGGTGTTTTCACAATGATCTTCTCGCCAATTTGTACCTGCACCCATATCATTTTAACTGTTTCATTTTCTAGTGTATACTGGTGTCAAAAATCAAGGTCAAATTCGAAAAATTCTTTTACGCATCCACTATATTCACCAGATCTGTCCTCTAAGGACTACTGATCTGTTTAAGACTCGCTACAGGGAAAAAAGTAACAATAAAAAGAGAAAATCCCAACTGAAACAAAATTCTAATGGAAAATTATTTGGATTCTTTGTAAATGGTGAAGAAAAGCTAGAAGTAAACTATTTTGATACTATAAATCGAATAAAATGAGAAAAAAGATAAAAAATTTAATAATTTTCAAATAAATCTCATGTTTGGCCCCCGTATACATCGATAAACGGTACTTGTATATCTTTCATATTCGTAAATTGTTCCTGACTATCACCCATCGTCCGAGACAAGAGGTACACATTTCTTCTTCTTTTTTTTTATTATTTGCCCTTCCAAAAACTGAAAACGAGTTTGCTGGTTTCGTTTCGAGCTCCTGGAGTTACAAGAGTTAGTCGGCCCATCAATCTCCGTCGTAGACGAAAAGAATTTGAAAGTTTCTTTTTTTTCGGTCCGTTCATTTCGATAATCTTTTACTTTAAAAATTGTCGTTTAAAGATTTTCTTTGTGTTGATAATTCGACTATCGAAACACCCCTTGTATATTAATTTACGTCACCTTTAAACTCATAATAGCATCCTCCTTGTCGTCTCTCTTATTATTATCGCATGAACCAGGTAAAAGTCTGATTAGGGAAAAAGCACACACACACAACAAGAATTCGTTCTTTGTTGTCCGATTCACAAATATAAAAAATACCAGCTGCTCTATTACCTGCTGGTCGCGGTAAAGTAGGCGGTTGATTCTGTCATCAAAATTATTTACAAGCCTCTTTCTTACCATCAACAATATAGAAAAAACTCTAATCAACAATTTGTCTCTTCATATACAAATTTTTTTATATTAATACGTTTAATCACATAAAAACTTCCTAAACTTGAATTTTAAAACAATTTTTCTTATTTCTTATTGATTAATTATATTAATAATTATAACCTTTTATTTTCTAAAAGAAGAAGAAATTGAAATTTTATCATTGAGATTCAAATTAAAAAAAAACAAATGGCAACTAAAATACGAAATAATAAAACAAAAAAAACTTATTTGAAAAACTGTTACGTATATATGTCATTAGATAATGACGTACATTTTGACAGAAATACCTTTCCCTCCATTTCGACGCCATTAATTCAACTATAATTTGAAATATATTTTAATTCGGAACAAATTAATAACCTATCTTTAGTATTCTCTTAAATAAAATGGTTCCATCACATATATTTACACAAGATATACACGAAATTTGATAATCGTTAATAAAAATTTCATACTAGACGTAAAAAACAATGTCATTGACTCATGATTCCGAATCGTAATCGTGAAAGTTGAAAAAAAAAACCAGTACACTGTCGTTTTCAATTTCTGTTGGTTAAGGTAAAGGCCAAGATCATACACCATTGAGAGATTATCTTTTTGCACGAATTTATTGTCTAATAACAGGTTACTACAGAGCGATAAACAGAAAGCTCGAAAAAAAATTGTTTTGATTCATTTCGCGACTATATATAAGATGAGAAAAAGTTACTACAACGAATTAGTAGACTGTCGGATATCGATGGCCGATCGTCGTGTATACTTCCGCTATATACGTACTGTCAAAATTTATAAGATAACTAAAGTGATAAATTTTGAATGAAAGTCGGTGAAATAACGCGTGGGATAAGTGAAATTTATACCTGTCAGAGGATTCCGAACTATCGTATCTGTCAACGCATCTCTTTTTCCTACAATCGTCTTCGAGAATCCCTTCGTGTTTGATTCCATCTCCAGTACACAATTTATTGAAAATCTCACCACTCGCACTCTCTACTAAATAGTCTTTCACTTTCTCACTAGCAGAATCTGTCATACTATCAATTGTCTCACATAATACGACATTGTCACTAGCATTCGAAGCAGTTTTTTCGATAACATCTCCGATCGGATCCTCCGTACACAACCCGTCTGCCATTTTGAGAACACACTAGGTAGTTAAGTTATCGCAGCCGCATTCGAATGTGGTCGGAGCATTGCGGTGCGCAGCTGCGTTTGATGACAGAGGGGCCAGAGGAAGACTTGCACTATGACGTCACTCCCCCTCTAGATTTGTAGTGCATTAGACTGCGTTGCCACATCGGCCGATCCCGAAAATTAATCCTGGATTAATTTTTTCCACCAAAAGTTAATTCATTTCGTTATCAAATTTAAATCAATACAATCAAATAATATTATCAATTTTACGGTTTAAAATCCACTTATGTTGATAATTCGGATTATATACTCGATAACATATAGAGTTTTATATATTTTTTAAATTGCATAATAAATATTTATGATAATATACGATTTTTGTTTTCACATTTACTTAATCCATTTTCAAATAGTAATGTGTGAATATATTCATTGATATAAATACGATGTATATTTACAAGGAAGTTTAACGTTTTAAAGGATAAATTAACGTTTAGGTGGAATAATTCGGGCAAAAATGAACCTCGCATGTAAGAATGGATAGAAATAAATTGGTTTACTTTGTATAGACGGTCTTCAGCTCAGCAGTTCGGCACGAAATATCAAAAAGCTACATAAACATCTATAGATGGCGTGTGTTTTAACCATACATAAATGCATCTGGTAAACATTAACTTTTTTCGGAACGTAATTTTCAAACTGTTTCTAACGTAAAACACAAAACGAATTAATTACGAAAGTGCATGCAATAAAAAAGACATAAACACGTTTAACTGTTTATATTCATCAAAATGGTTCTTTGGGAGGAATAAAATTTTATATCTTGACAAAATAAAAGTTATACCTACTTTTGTTTCTAACTTATAACACGTATAATATTAATAACCTATAAATTCAATATATTAAATAATCTGAACATTGTTTTGTGTCTTGCATTTACGGTGTAAAATATTAACAGAACAAAAAGAAAAACAAATAAATCCGACAACATTGCGTTCATTGGCCGCTTAGAATACCAATTACATAATTTACTTGACCAGAGCGGGTAATGACATCGACTATGCACCGAGATCTCCAACATAAACTGCATTTCATTGAGACGATGACGATGTTTTGATTTTTTTAGTGATACATTTTAGGTGGAAGTACGACAGTTTGTGATTCATTACAAAAATTTAGTCGTGGGAGAAAAACGCGGTTTTAAAATCTGTGTAAACAAATCCAAGTTGTAGTCTATAGTTTACGGTATTTAAATATACGAGGGAGCAATAGAATCGTATGAATGAGTTTTTAAACAAACAGAAAAAGTTTACGCAAAGGTAAAATAAAATACGTCATTGGAGGTGTAATGTAATGAAATTATTATACAGTTTGATGGTTTATGGAAGGTAGGGGTAAAGAGAATATTTCAAAATGGCGCCGTTATAGACAAACGGTATGGTATGAATAGCAATGTAGGTGAACTGAAGTGTATAGAGTTGAAAAATTTAATTTCTTTTTCGATTCAAGCAGTTCATTATTGAAAATTTCAATGACATGCATTGCATAAAATAATGCACTGAATATAACCTAAAAGAATGCTAATGCTAAACACATTTCGACGGACACTTTGTTATATAAACAAGACTTTGCAGTCGAAATTGGCAACACCGCGGTAATTGACGTTTAGTGACTACATAAACAAAGAATTATGATAAATGTTCACTTAAAAACAGATTATTTGTAATTATCTTTTTCTATAATAATTTGTGAATATTTTTTGACTAAAGTATTCGAAATTTCATTTATTATTTATAGGATGACGAAAAAATTTCCAGTAGATAACTTATTTAATAACGCCATGTTGCCTAATTTCTTCTAAGGTATCATCCATTGACGATCTTTTTGTTACGAAATGTATAAACAGATTTTGAAAGTAAAAGAGCTTGTTTGGGTATTTATGATAGAGAAGAAAAAGGAATAATTCACCTTTTGAAGGAAATATGAGAAACTGAAACTTTATAACGGAAATAATGAGGTTTATTTCATATTTTTTATTCTCTTAAATCCAAGAAAGATGCATACCTCTTATTTAAAAAATTGAATTTCCCGAAAAAATCTTCTATTATATATATTTTTTTGATAAATTATGAAATGGGATTAAAAAATAAACAAACTTTTATTAAAAATCGTTTATTACACATTTTTTCAATATAAATATTTATAAAAGAAATAAATACTTTTTGACATTTATATAAATTTGAGTTTAAAACAATTTTATTACAAATAAAACATAATTAAAAAAATACTTTCAAGGTAGCTAAATTTATCAGCGGAAATGTGGCAATACCGCTCAGAATGTACAATATCCGGCGTTCGGTCTACTATGAATCCATTTAATGAAAAGTTATAATAGGGTTAATTAACACTAATACATGTATAAAGTATTTAATGAAAAATGGATAAATAATGATACAACAATAATAGAAATATAATTATCGTTGTGTATGTGAGTAATTATTTTATTAAAATACGCTTCTTCTTTTTTAAACTTTTGTGCGCGTCTCTAACATAACCTAAGATTTATTCAAGATATTGTGGCAGTGGTGTAGTGATTTTTATTGATTATCATTAATTTATGCGGTGTAATACTAAAAATACAAATTTCGCGGATGAAAAATTCGGTTAGAAAACGGTAAAATATAAAAGTGAAACGTGTCATTTATGTACAAGGTGGAATAAAAGACATAAATCGAAGTTACGAAAGTTTGTGATGGGAAGTAAAAAAAGGAGAATGAATGAAATGTTCGTGGAAAAATAGGACAAGTACGAGTGAATAAGAAGTTACGATGGGTAAGTTTTGCTAATACACTTTTTTAAAAAATACTACTCCGTTAGGGCTAGTGTATGACTCACGAGTTGATTTATTTATTATTAAGTTGGAACTATTTTAAACTGTTAAAAGTTACATTTAAACATCTTTAATTCTCTTTCGGATGTGAACATATCCCTAGATGATAGCTTAGCAAAAGAAAACTGATAGATTGATAGATCAAAGAGCTGGCAATGGACGACCAAGGGAAATAATGGCAGTAACGATAAATTTATCATGCTCTCGTTATTAAGAAACCAATATTTCAATCAATTGAGGATCGGGACATGCTGAGGGAGTATGGAATTGAATCAAGGTGACCCACAACAGTGCTCCAACTCCTTCAAAGGCCACGTGTCATTCTTATTGGTTACAAAAATATAAGCCTTCAAATATAACATGACCTCATAACTTTTGTACCATCAAACTTAGAGTTTTCTACCATAGTTCTATCCAATCATGGAGAATTGATGCACAAATCGTGATAATTTCAAAACTCTAGCTCTATTGGTTCCAAAAATAAAAGCCTTCAAAGTTTATCTTATTTGCTGTTTCGGATATGACATAACCTCATAACTTTGCCCATAACTTTTGTACCATCAAACATAGAGTTTTCTACCAAAGTTCTATCTGATCATGAAGAATTGATTCACAAATCGTGAAAATTTAAAATCTCTAGCCCTATTGATTCCAAAAATATAAGCCTTCAAAGTTTGTTTATCTATTTGCTGTTTCAGATATGACATAACCCCATAACTTTGCCCATAACTAATATCACTAGGTCGAAAAGAGCGTCATATTTGTCTGTGGTGCTCAAAAAATATGTCTATTTGAACTTTGTGTAGACTGTAAAGCTTAATCTCTATTTTTTTATCCGAAATTTGAGGTTATTTTTAATCTCCTGAAAAGAAGTATTTCAAATTGAATTTGAATATTAACAAATTGCAAATCAGTGCAAAACATATGTACATTTTTCAAAAAATTTCGAGTATTTCCATATAATTTAAAAAAATATTTAAAAACCATTAAAAAAATTGATAAATTAAATCCATAAAGAAGTAGGCATCCAACCTTCTGCAGAGTTAACGGCAGGCATTAAGTACTCTTTAGATAAAAAGTTTAAGGGTAGTAAAACTAAATGTCCCTGTAAATAAAATCAAAATAAACACTAAAATACAGGTATAATCAAAAATTTCATACCTGTATACTATCCAACATTTTCTCCGCTCTAGAAAATTCATCCACCCACAACGGTTTCTCTTCGTGATTCCTTTTCAAATCCCCGAAAGTTTCCACTGTATTCGTCGGTATAACATGGAATATTTTATCATAAAATTCAGTATTTAAATCAGCAGTTTTGTACCACACTTCCCTATAAAACGATTCCGATACTGGATCTCTAACATCTACATCTTCAAATACTTCATTTTCTTCATCCAGAAGACCGAGATGTTCCTTGAACAGATGTTTTCTCAAACTTCCAGCGAATTTTCCGCATGGAAACGACGACCCGTTCATAATTCCATCTTCAAACGTTTCGTCCTTAAACAAATAAAAATGTCAAGCTGTAAATTAGGATCTCAAGTTGACGGTATGTCTGATTTACTCACTTCTATCAATACAGCTACTTCAGAATCTCTTTTACCAATAAGTGATCTATCGTTGATGTTAGCTGAACCGCATATCACCTTTTTATCGTCAACTATCATGAGTTTAGAATGTACGTAGATGAGTTCAGTTATTGGTTCGGAATTTAAAGTCGAATGAGTTCGTAAACCGTAGAAGGTTATGTAATCTGACGGATCTTCTATACCGGCATCTTTTAATCTATTTAAAATGGCGTCTTTACCCCTGAAATTTGATTTTATTAAATTATATATTGAATGGCTTTACAGCAGCTATCCCTAGAAGATATTTTATACAAGACTCTACATCTTATTGCTTCCAAAATACATAGATGCCTCCCAAAAGAGAGGTTTTTTGTATCCCTATGAGTTGGAACTACTCCTTCAAGGTACTTGAGCCTTTTAGCGAAATGGGCAAGACATTTGTAGAGTGGATGCTCTGCTGTTTCCTCTGTGCCATTCGATGGTACGTTTTTTATGGATTGTCTTACCCCTGGAGTGTTTCTCCATCTGAATCTTTAGCCATTCGTTCAGTTTGTTATTAATAAGGCATCTCCCCGCATATGAAGATATACGGGTGAAAAATATTCTATTCCAATATTCGAAGGTCAAATTCAATGAGCTTAACCTCGACAACCACCATATTGTCCAGATATGACTCTAGTGCCTATTGTTTGTATTCACACTTTCAAGGAAAGATTGTCAATTAAATGAGGAGGTTATTACTGAGGCAGAGGCTCAGTTTGAGCCCAAAATTTGAATGTGTCACTTTAATTTAACGAATAAAATGAAATTTGGTTGAAAAAAATGATCCCTTGGTCACTAGATAAGACCTAATGACCTAGACCCTAGTGAATTAGTAGTAAACAAACGCTTCTTAAAAATATTTTATTTTTAAATTTTCCAGATTTTTTGACATATATGTTATAAAAAATCAAAATTACCATTCCATTATTCTTTCAGATGGGGGGTACCTATCCCTCTCCTGGTGTTTTCTATCTTTATATTAACTTTGATTAAGAAATGATATTGTTTTTACTCACTTTGATATAGATAGATAATTCCAGTGGGTGATTGCGTGTAAGGAAGTACCAGAAGGTCCTCCTACTTCTCCTTCGAATCCCGGCAGTAAAGGCATTACGATGTAAACTCTAAAAACTTCTTTAGCTCTGAAAAGAAAAAAGATAATACTGACATTTAACTCTAATATTATTAGTAACGCACTTAGGTTCAATTATTTATACCGGAAATCAATTTTTTTATATAATTTTAATGTTTTTCTTTCCTTTAAGTATCTACAGCCATTCCAGATCACTCCGTTATATTAATTAACTGCATAATCATAAACACAAAGGCCGAGTTACAGGGAAAAGAAGAATAATATATATTGTTACAACATACTTGATGAAGTTTTCTATTTTTCTAAACAATTTTTTGATAAAATTTACATAAAAAACATTAGATAGGGTTTCAATGGCCTATTTTACTAATTTTTCCATACATTCACCAGAATTTTTACTTTGTTTATCTCTTTGTATTCTTAGTTTTCCATATTTGTTTTTCCTCATTTTACCTAATTGTACGAGGGGTGATTAGAAAATATGGTGGTTTTTCTCATAGATGTTTATTTTGAAACAAGTTTGAGCTCGTTCTTGGTTTTCAATTTACTATTGTAGTCGCTTTAGTGAAATATAGTACTTTGACAAGTTTTGTTTAAAATTAGAAAAATAATAACGAAGAAGACTACAAAATGTTATATTCTGTATGTTGTGTAGTAGAAGACAGTTTATGAACGATTTAATATTGAAAACGAATCTGTTAAGGATGAAGAAATGTCCTTCGTCTTCAAAATTTGATAAAAAAGTGCAAAAAATGGAAAAACATGTTTGGAATTATTTATATCATAGCTTTGTGAAAAAAAATTAGTTATTTTGGATAAATTCTTGTAATTATGTTCACTGGAACTGTTTTGTTTTTAATTTTGATAACGAAAATGCTCAATTTTTTTAATTTGGTGTTCTCAGAATGATAATTGAATCTTTTTTATCTTCTTTATGTTCGAGGATGTTCCCATAGTACCTGTTAAGGACGAGGAAAGGTCCCTCGTCTTCAAAAACGGATAGAAATGTGTTAAAACAGACAAACATGTTTGGGATTGTATATTTCTCAGATTTTTGGTGTTCTCAGAATGATAATTGTGTCTTTTTCTTCTTATTAATGTACGAGGATGGTCCTAAAAGTACTTGTTAAGGACGAGGAAAG
Source organism: Diorhabda sublineata (assembly GCF_026230105.1). NCBI lineage: Eukaryota > Metazoa > Arthropoda > Insecta > Coleoptera > Chrysomelidae > Diorhabda > Diorhabda sublineata. The sequence continues at coordinate 2,400,243 of NC_079474.1, read as the reverse complement.
GTCCTTCGTCTTCAAAAACGTATAGAAATGTGTTACAACAGACAAACATGTTTGGGATTGTATATTTCTCAGATTTTTGGTGTTCTCAGAATGATAATTGTGTCTTTTTCTTCTTATTAATGTACGAGGATGGTCCCAAAAGTACTTGTTAAGGACGAGGAAAGGTCCTTCGTCTTCAAAAACGGATAGAAATGCGTTAAAATAAACAAACATGTTTGGGATTGTATATTTCTCAGCTTTTTGGTGTTCTCAGAATGATAATTGTGTCTTTTTCTTCTTATTAATGTACGAGGATGGTCCCAAAAGTACTTGTTAAGGACGAGGAAAGGTCCTTCGTCTTCAAAAACGGATAGAAATGCGTTAAAATAAACAAACATGTTTGGGATTGTATATTTCTCAGCTTTTTGGTGTTCTCAGAATGATAATTGTGTCGTTTTCTTCTTATTAATGTACGAGGATGGTCCCAAAAGTACTTGTTAAGGACGAGAAAAGGTCCTTCGTCTTCAAAAACGGATAGAAATGCGTTAAAATAAACAAACATGTTTGGGATTGTATATTTCTCAGCTTTTTGGTGTTCTCAGAATGATAATTGTGTCGTTTTCTTCTTATTAATGTACGAGGATGGTCCCAAAAGTACTTGTTAAGGACGAGGAAAGGTCCTTCGTCTTCAAAAACGGATAGAAATGCGTTAAAATAAACAAACATGTTTGGGATTGTATATTTCTCAGCTTTTTGGTGTTCTCAGAATGATAATTGTGTCTTTTTCTTCTTATTAATGTACGAGGATGGTCCCAAAAGTACTTGTTAAGGACGAGGAAAGGTCCTTCGTCTTCAAAAACGGATAGAAATGCGTTAAAATAAACAAACATGTTTGGGATTGTACATTTCTCAGCTTTTTGGTGTTCTCAGAATGATAATTGTGTCGTTTTCTTCTTATTAATGTACGAGGATGGTCCCAAAAGTACTTGTTAAGGACGAGAAAAGGTCCTTCGTCTTCAAAAACGGATAGAAATGCGTTAAAATAAACAAACATGTTTGGGATTGTATATTTCTCAGCTTTTTGGTGTTCTCAGAATGATAATTGTGTCGTTTTCTTCTTATTAATGTACGAGGATGGTCCCAAAAGTACTTGTTAAGGACGAGGAAAGGTCCTTCGTCTTCAAAAACGTATAGAAATGTGTTACAACAGACAAACATGTTTGGGATTGTATATTTCTCAGATTTTTGGTGTTCTCAGAATGATAATTGTGTCTTTTTCTTCTTATTAATGTACGAGGATGGTCCCAAAAGTACTTGATAAGGACGAGGAAAGGTCCTTCGTCTTCAAAAACGGATAGAAATGCGTTAAAATAAACAAACATGTTTGGGATTGTATATTTCTCAGCTTTTTGGTGTTCTCAGAATGATAATTGTGTCTTTTTCTTCTTATTAATGTACGAGGATGGTCCCAAAAGTACTTGTTAAGGACGAGGAAAGGTCCTTCGTCTTCAAAAACGGATAGAAATGCGTTAAAATAAACAAACATGTTTGGGATTGTATATTTCTCAGCTTTTTGGTGTTCTCAGAATGATAATTGTGTCTTTTTCTTCTTATTAATGTACGAGGATGGTCCCAAAAGTACTTGTTAAGGACGAGGAAAGGTCCTTCGTCTTCAAAAACGGATAGAAATGCGTTAAAATAAACAAACATGTTTGGGATTGTATATTTCTCAGCTTTTTGGTGTTCTCAGAATGATAATTGTGTCGTTTTCTTCTTATTAATGTACGAGGATGGTCCCAAAAGTACTTGTTAAGGACGAGGAAAGGTCCTTCGTCTTCAAAAACGGATAGAAATGCGTTAAAATAAACAAACATGTTTGGGATTGTATATTTCTCAGCTTTTTGGTGTTCTCAGAATGATAATTGTGTCGTTTTCTTCTTATTAATGTACGAGGATGGTCCCAAAAGTACTTGTTAAGGACGAGGAAAGGTCCTTCGTCTTCAAAAACGGATAGAAATGCGTTAAAATAAACAAACATGTTTGGGATTGTATATTTCTCAGCTTTTTGGTGTTCTCAGAATGATAATTGTGTCTTGCTCTTCTTATTAATATACGAGGATGGTCTCAGAAGTACCTGTTAAGGACGAGGAAAGATTTTTTGATCCTTTCCTCTATGCGAAAGTTATCTCATAGTTTGTTTACTACGTTCTCATCCTGTATATCAGTTAAACTCATTTTATATCTCATATTGATTGTTATTCTTCAATTTTTTCTTCTATATCACTAAAAATAATCAATAATTTTATAAATATCTTACTTGTAAGCCCTAATTATTCGTTTATACAATGCTTCTCCGATTTGATTTTTAGTGAAAGGATTATCACAGGATAACGATATGAAAAATTGGTTTTCAATGTATATATAATGTTGAGCTTTAGTTATAGTATCGATGTAAGCTTCGTGTATACTTTGTTCGATAGTATCAGCTTCTAAAAATCCCGCAGACCAACAACTAACACTTCTCAACAACTAAAAATAAAAAAAAAATCGCATTTAGACAAAAAACAACCGCCATGTAGGTGACCTATTGCTTACCTGACAAGATACTTTGTGAGTTTTGTTAGGAAACTCCACCGGTAAAGTTTTGTAGTTATCGTAACTCTTCGGCAATAAATAATTGTACATGTCATTACTTTTAGCTTTTTCCAATTTCGCCGAGTTCCATCTCTGAATGAAATGCCTAAAATTCCGTACACCAATTATTCGTTTTCCCGGTGTCTTCTTCTCTCTTACCTAGCTGCGTCTCTAGCGGCATCACCCTGTACACACATTCCTATATCGTGCCAAGGCATCCTCGGCGTAGTGCTCCTATCTATGAAATCATCGAACGGCGAATCTAAATTCGTGAAATCTTTCACAATAAAATTGACGTAATCTTTTCCTATCCATAATTTTGCCGAACCGTCCAAAGTATCGATTATTTCTTCGGGAGTTCGAGCGTCGGTTTCGTCTAACTAAAAGTTGAAATCTTCGACGTTTATAACCGTAGCTGTACAGTGGTTTTAAATCGTTTCTATTTGGGGACTTTTGAGTCTTGGAATGGTTGTGGTGGTATCCACAGTTTGAAAATGTCGTTAGAGAAGGGCGGGGGTCTTCAACTGGGTCGGTAATTCATTTATTGCGAGCGTTTGACACGATATGTTTGGGGTGACAAACGTGAGAAACAGTTCGGTTTGTTTGACGGACACCAAATGCAAATATTTCAACTGCTTAAAATGGGTAAGGGCAAATGGAATGTGTGGTACAAAATTTATAAGATTAAAGCATTCATTTTAATTATATGTTACTTTACGAAACTGTATGAAATCTCCGCACACCAAATTTTAGTAAAAATATAGATTTTCTAACATTGTTGGCCGCCATTTTCCTTTTTTTAGAAAACTATTGAGGGATTCGTAATCAGCGTTCTCGAAAACCCCGGTATATCGAATTTCATTAGAAAATAATGATTTTTTAACACTCCTGGCCTCCATTTTGTTTCTTGACAAGCTGTTGAAGCATTCGTAATCAGCATCTTTAAAAACTCCCGCATACTAAATTTTAGTAGAAAATAATGATTTTTCAACATTCCTGGACTCCATTTTAAATCCGCCATTTTATTTCTTGAAAAATTGTTGATGGATTCGTAATCAGCATCCTTAAAAACTCCTGTAGACCAAGTTTTAGAAGAAAATAATGATTTTCTAACATCCCTGGACTCCATTTTCAATCCGCCATTTTATTTCTTGAAAAATTGTTGATGGATTCGTAATCAGCATCTTTAAAAACTCCCGCATACCAAATTTTAGTAGAAAATAATGATTTTCTAACATTCCTGGACTCCATTTTGAATCCTCCATTTTATTTCTTGAAAAATTGTTGATGGATTCGTAATCAGCATCCTTAAAAACTCCCGCATACCAAATTTTAGTAGAAAATAATGATTTTCTAACATTCCTGGACTCCATTTTGAATCCGCCATTTTATTTCTTGAAAAATTGTTGATGGATTCGTAATCAGCATCTTTAAAAACTCCCGCATACCAAATTTTAGTAGAAAATAATGATTTTTCAACATTCCTGGACTCCATTTTAAATCCGACATTTTATTTCTTGAAAAATTGTTGATGGATTCGTAATCAGCATCCTTAAAAACTCCTGTAGACCAAGTTTTAGTAGAAAATAATGATTTTCTATCATTCCTGAACTCCATTTTGAATCCGCCATTTTATTTCTTGAAAAATTGTTGATGGATTTGTAATCAGCAACTTTGAAAACCCCCGTACACCAAATTTTAGTAAAAAATAATGATTTTCTAACATTGTTGGTCGCTATTTTTTTTTTTTTTTGAAAACTATTGAGGGATTCGTAATCAGCAATCTCGAAAACCCCAGTACAAGGAATTTCATTAGAAAATAATGATCGTTTAACAATTCTGACCATCTTGAATCCGCCATTTTGTTTTTAAGAAAAACCATTAACGGATTCGTAATCAGCGAGCTCTAAAACTCCAGTATATCGAATTTCATTAGAAAATCATGATTTCTCTACGCGGGCTGTCATTTTGAAGGCGCCATTTTGTTTTTTAAAATTGATAAACAGTAACCTCTAAACCCCCCCCCGTATATCAAATCTCAATTTCTTCCACTTTGGGTCACATTTGTAAAATTTGGAACAACTGTGCGCCGTGTGATACGGCCTTTACCTTGATGTAGGTCAAATGTTACTAAAGGAAACAAAAAAGAAGAAGAAAACAACCTATAAAACATTAATGATACTGTGAATTGATGCAAATTTGTGAATTATCAGAAAATAAATGTGTTTTAAATGTGATTTAAAAAACGATAGATATTCAAAAGGAAAAAAAGCCTGTTAATAATACTGTAAACAAGTTATTTGAAACTATATGAAAACCTTAAACGTAATTAATATTTTACCTTAGTTTCAGTTGAATCTCGTTCAGACAAAGTTTCGTGTTCATGAGGAGTGTAAACCAAATTCATCAGTTCTTTTCCTTTAATTTTCAAATTGTCAATAACGCTGTGCACATTTGCGTGTTTCCTCTCCAACTGTGGAGTATTCATTTTAACTGGATGTCCGTGTGTTATGGGTATCAACAAATGATCACCCGGTTCTAATTCGGGTAAATCGGGTGTCACTTTAATAACTTCGTTGTCCGGTTCGTCTATATCCAAATTTCGAGTTTGTTTGTAATACGGTACAGGGATGGGGTAGATCGTATCACCTGTCGGTACATTGGAGGATTTTTTCTTTAACGTCGATGTATTTATACTGGGCGTTACGCTACCTAAATCGGTTAATCTGAAGTTTGTTTGAGTTAATTAATCTTTTTTTATTCTTGAAACAATTCGATTTTTTATATTTTAATAGGGTACTTGCATGGTTTAAGAAAAAATTGTTCATATACAACTTTTATTACCATTTTTTTCAATTCTTCGATCATTTATAGAGAAATTATTGAAAATTCAAACATTTTATAGGTAGTTTAAACATTTCAGTAAGGCCGCTTTATTACGAGACGTCATAGGTATAAAATAAACACTGAATACATGATGCAAAGTAAATACGATAGTTTTTATCTTGGTTATTCTAAAATAATCTTTTTGTGTGAAAATACCACGACGAAAACACCTAATCAAGTTTTTTTTGATGAAATTCGAATATACAACGAAAATGGTCTATCATACTAGCGGATTGCGAGCGTCTTCGAAGCGAAGCGAGCGCGAAACGAGATCGCCGCGAATAGCAGTGTGGACGCCATTTTGTACAAACGCCAACCCGTACGAACCGCCTCACTTAAGTGATTTAATGGAAAGAGGATGAGTAAAGACAGAAAAAGTGATGAAAGTGAACGCGAATACAACTTTGCGTTGTCTCTGGTAGAACCAATTCATCCGGAGTATAAAATGGACGCCAAAATGGAGCTAAACGAAACACAGTTTGCTCCAAACTATCCAGGATATTCCACAAGTCCGGAGCCACCGCGGAATAATTGATTGTAGTCAATTAATTCTTTGAAGCGTGTTAAATATCGAAAAAATCGGATTTGGGAGATTTAAAGCAAGTACCCTTGATGTTTTTAATAGATTTAGAAACCTTGAAAACACACCTGTGTTTATTGTCATCCCATCTACCATAACACAGATCAATTCCTCCTAGAAAAGCGTAGGTCTGATCCACAATAACCAATTTTTCGTGATGCGCCCATAAGAATATACCAGTTTTAGCATGATCAGGATGCCTAAGGACCTTAATATTAGACGACGATTCCGTTAATTTTTGTTTGCTATAGTAACTATTCAATCCGAGTGCCATTTCGACTTCTTTGTATAACAAAACGTATATTTTAACACCGCTATCCTATTAAAATAACATAAAGTGAATCAAAAGGGCCGTTTGACAAAAAATCGTTCCGAAAATTTTACTTACCGCTTTTCTTTCTAATAATCTCTTGAGTTGCCAGTAATCTCCAAGTATGGCGGGTCTTTTTAAATTGATTTCGGGACTCAACCACCAATCAGTAATAAAAACTTCTTCCTTGGCGTTTTCTATAGCATCGGCAACAGCGGACATGTAAGAACACCCGTCAACAAACCAAGAAGCCGTTACGTTCACTCTTATAGGAGCATAAGATCTGTATCTATTGGGGTACACAAATTCTCGCGCTGAAATATTATCAAATTTTTGTATTATACAGAGTGAGTTTGTACGTAACGCCTTAATTATCTCGGAAACGGCTTGTGCGGTATTATGGTGTAATGAACTTTGTTATTTCAAATAGTTCACCCTGTATATTTTCCGCTTTTCGAATATCTCAAGAAATACTCAGAGAACGAGGCGTAGAATTCGACAAGAAACGTGTAATAGCTTTAAATAATGTATATCCTAACCGAAATCCCATAACGAGATTCACTATCAGTAAATTAGTGAAAAAGTTTAACGAAACTTAGTTTAGTAAAAGATTTATCCAAATCAGGACTTAGAAAAACCGAAAACAAATCTTTAGAAGACGATTTAAGTACTAGACAAATATCCAGGGAGCTTGATATTTCGCAAATTCGTTCCATACAAAGTAACGTTAACGATTTTGATAGACGTGAAGCGTTTACAGACCTAATAATGGAAAAATGTCACAATCAAAACGTTCCAAAGTAATGGAAACTTGAATCCGAATAATTGTAGATACTGTTCACGTAACAATCCTCGTTGGATGCGTGAATCCCACACCTAATATCCCGAAAAAGTGAATGTTCGGGCTGGAATAATAAACGACAGAATAATTGGTCCCGTTTTTCACTGAGGGTAACTTAAATGGTCCGCCGCCATTGAACAGACCTTGAAACTTCTGGAAATTCCGTAGACAAAGTTGAAATGGTGAATCTTTAACCATTCTGACAACTCGTCGAACCAGGTCATCTCAAACGAAATCTTACTTCGCAATTCACAATTGGCGGGAGCGTCAATAATGGCGTGCATGTTTACGTAGCTGTAGCACAACGCCGACTGACGCCTGGTTTTATCGAACGGCCCACGCGATCACCCGACATGATTCCTTTAGACTATTTCCTGTGGGGACACTTAAAAAACATCGTTTATAAAACAAAACCTGCCAATAATCAGGAATTAAAAGATAGGATTACCACGGAAATAAGAAGAACGCTTAGGGATGTTGCAAAATGTATTGAAAACTAATTGGCAATAGATCTTGTTACGAAATTTGTATTATTACGTCATTTAGGACACATATATAGGGTGATCCATTTGAAATAACAAAGTTCCATTATTTTTCCGGAAAAATTGAAGATCTGACAACAACGCCTGCCGTATCACCAAGACCCTTACGCATAAAAATTTTTAAAAATCGTATTTCCGAGATAAATTTCACTCTGTATAATAATTTTTCGTTTGTTTTACAAAAATATTTACCAGTAGTGGCAGCGACTTCTTTCAAATTTTCCGTCCATTCTTTACTTTTCCGTTTAGTCCAACATTTGAAAGTGATATTTCTGCATAAACTCTGTACCTGGAAACTATTTTGTACCCCCAAAGCGTATATACCGGATGCTACTTCGAAACCTTGATCGAAAAGTACGACCGCCTTTATGCGACCGTTTTTTGGATTGATATAACCGAAATAAGTGTCTTTTACGAAAAACCACCTTTTCACGTATCTCGAACAAATCAAATCGTTACAGAAATATTTCATCCTGCAAATGATTTAATTCAAAGATTTTGTTACCTGGGGATATTCAAATTGTACTTGCCTGACGCAACACACGCAATGATATAAACCGAAACAATTGCAACCGGTTTGACCGGGATTCGTACTTCCCGTTCGTTTTTTTACGTAACCTTCTTTACCTTTTGAACCAAGACCTTCGACGAACGATAAATGAGACACTTCCAAAAATTCTATCTAAAAATACCATAAACTTATTCTATATACAATATTAATTTGTTCCAAGTAGATGGGTGGAAATTCTTTGTTTACAATTGGGATATTACGAGGAGCGTTCCAAAAATAACTAACTGATTACAATAACGAAAAAAATCTAACATTTTGCGATTGATTCATATTTCGAAATTAGTTAAAATGTTACAGGGACTGTTTTAAATATAATTTCTTTCTTATTTCACTATAAAATTGAAATTTATTGCAATATACTGACATTACAAGTGAAAATTCTTCGTTTTCAATTATATTTTGAATAATAATTTAATTATTGATTATTTGTATCAATTGGTCCACCCTGTAGATTTAAATACATATACATATAGGTTGAAAAACTTTCTAGTACTTTCTTGAATATTAGAATTATCGTGTTAAAATTAATTACTATGGTACAGGGGGTGTTTAAAAATTGATTTTACTTCAGTTTTGTAATTTATTCGAAAATGCAATGAAAATCAGGTGAAAAATCAGCATTTTCATGTAGAATTTGATAAATTCATTCAATTATTTATTAATATTACTCCATTCACTCTGTAACTTTAAATATATTTATATATACAGGGTGATTGATCGATAAAGTTATGGTATCATGTTTAATATTCAAATTATTCACCTTGTAACTTTAAATATGGATATAAAAGGTGATTTATTAGTCGAAAAAGTTCGTGTACGATGTTGAATGTTCGAATTATCGTGTTAAAATTAATTACTATGGTACAGGGGGTGTTTAAAAATTGATTTTACTTCGGTTTCGTAATTTATTTAAAAATTCAATGAAAATCAGGTGAAAAATCAGCATTTTCATGTAGAATTTGATAAATCCATTCAATTATTTATTAATATTACTCCATTCACTCTGTAACTTTAAATATATTTATATATACAGGGTGATTGATCGTTAAAGTTATGGTATCATGTTTAATAATCAAATTATTCACCTTGTAACTTTAAATTTGGATATACAAGGTGATTTATTAATCGAAAAAGTTCGTGTACTTTGTTGAATGTTCGAATTATCGTGTTAAAATTAATTACTATGGTACAGGGGGTGTTTAAAAATTGATTTTACTTCAGTTTCGTAATTTATTCGAAAATTCAATGAAAATCAGGTGAAAAATCAGCATTTTCATGTAGAATTTGATAAATCCATTCAATTATTTATTAATATTACTCCATTCACTCTGTAACTTTAAATATATGTATATATACAGGGTGATTGATCGATAAAGTTATGGTATCATGTTTAATATTCAAATTATTCACCTTGTACCTTTAAATATGGATATACAAGGTGATTTATTAGTCGAAAGAGTTCGTGTACTTTGTTGAATGTTCGAATTATCGTGTTAAAATTAATTACTATGGTACAGGGGGTGTTTATAAATTGATTTTACTTCAGTTTCGTAATTTATTCGAAAATTCAATGAAAATCAGGTGAAAAATCAGCATTTTCATGTAGAATTTGATAAATCCATTCAATTATTTATTAATATTACTCCATTCACTCTGTAACTTTAAATATATTTATATATACAGGGTGATTGATCGATAAAGTTATGGTATCATGTTTAATATTCAAATTATTCACCTTGTACCTTTAAATATGGATATACAAGGTGTTTGATTAGTCGAAAAAGTTCGTGTACTTTGTTGAATGTTCGAATTATCGTGTTAAAATTAATTACTATGGTACAGGGGGTGTTTAAAAATTGATTTTACTTCGGTTTCGTAATTTATTTAAAAATTCAATGAAAATCAGGTGAAAAATCAGCATTTTCATGTAGAATTTGATAAATCCATTCAATTATTTATTAATATTACTCCATTCACTCTGTAACTTTAAATATATTTATATATACAGGGTGATTGATCGATAAAGTTATGGTATCATGTTTAATATTCAAATTATTCACCTTGTACCTTTAAATATGGATATACAAGGTGTTTGATTAGTCGAAAAAGTTCGTGTACTTTGTTGAATGTTCGAATTATCGTGTTAAAATTAATTACTATGGTACAGGGGGTGTTTAAAAATTGATTTTACTTCGGTTTCGTAATTTATTTAAAAATTCAATGAAAATCAGGTGAAAAATCAGCATTTTCATGTAGAATTTGATAAATCCATTCAATTATTTATTAATATTACTCCATTCACTCTGTAACTTTAAATATATTTATATATACAGGGTGATTGATCGATAAAGTTATGGTATCATGTTTAATATTCGAATTATTCACCTTGTAACTTTAAATATGGATATAGAAGGTGATTGATTAGTCGAAAAAGTTCGTGTACGATGTTGAATGTTCGAATTATCGTGTTAAAATTAATTACTATGGTACAGGGGGTGTTTAAAAATTGATTTTACTTCAGTTTCGTAATTTATTCGAAAATGCAATGAAAATCAGGTGAAACCTCAGCATTTTCATGTAGAATTTGATAAATCCATTCAATTATTTATTAATATTACTCCATTCACTCTGTAACTTTAAATATATTTATATATACAGGGTGATTGATCGATAAAGTTATGGTATCATGTTTAATATTCAAATTATTCACCTTGTACCTTTAAATATGGATATACAAGGTGTTTGATTAGTCGAAAAAGTTCGTGTACTTTGTTGAATGTTCGAATTATCGTGTTAAAATTAATTACTATGGTACAGGGGGTGTTTAAAAATTGATTTTACTTCGGTTTCGTAATTTATTTAAAAATTCAATGAAAATCAGGTGAAAAATCAGCATTTTCATGTAGAATTTGATAAATCCATTCAATTATTTATTAATATTACTCCATTCACTCTGTAACTTTAAATATATTTATATATACAGGGTGATTGATCGATAAAGTTATGGTATCATGTTTAATATTCAAATTATTCACCTTGTACCTTTAAATATGGATATACAAGGTGTTTGATTAGTCGAAAAAGTTCGTGTACTTTGTTGAATGTTCGAATTATCGTGTTAAAATTAATTACTATGGTACAGGGGGTGTTTAAAAATTGATTTTACTTCGGTTTCGTAATTTATTTAAAAATTCAATGAAAATCAGGTGAAAAATCAGCATTTTCATGTAGAATTTGATAAATCCATTCAATTATTTATTAATATTACTCCATTCACTCTGTAACTTTAAATATATTTATATATACAGGGTGATTGATCGATAAAGTTATGGTATCATGTTTAATATTCGAATTATTCACCTTGTAACTTTAAATATGGATATAGAAGGTGATTGATTAGTCGAAAAAGTTCGTGTACGATGTTGAATGTTCGAATTATCGTGTTAAAATTAATTACTATGGTACAAGGGGTGTTTAAAAATTGATTTTACTTCAGTTTCGTAATTTATTCGAAAATGCAATGAAAATCAGGTGAAAACTCATCATTTTCATATAGAATTTGATGAATTATTATTAATATTACTTCATTCACCCTGTAATTTTAAATATATATATATATATATATATATATATATATATATATATATATATATATATATATATATATATATATATATAGGGTGATTGATCGATAACTTTCGTATCTTCTTTAATATTCCAATTATCCACTTTGTAATATCAAATATAGATATACGAGGTGATTTGTTACTTGACTAAGGCTCAAATACCTTTAAATTATTTAAAAATGTTACAAGGGGCGCTCGAAAATTACATTTTCCCTATCCAAATGTGAAATTGATATCAATTCAATTACTATTAAGTTTCGAATGATCCACTATGTATATTTTATATAATAATCCGTTAGTTGATAGTTTTTATAAAATATTGGATGAATCAGTGTTACAGGGATTGATCTAAAATTACTTTTTTTTTTTGTAAAAAATACTTACAGTTGCTGAATGGTTCCTGTAGATCGGTATCGATAGCAAATTATTCAGGTAACTTTCGATTTGTTTCATTCTATTACCAATTCTTTCGTAAGATACTAAAACTTCCGGTTTTTTTGGAAATCTCGGTAACGCCATTTTCCGTTTACCGCTCGTAGTTTTTTTCACGTTCTGTTTGACGGATTTCCTTTTGTTTTTGTGAGTTTTAGTCGGAAAAGGTATATTCAAACCCGTTTTAAATAATACCAATTGTTGGTGAAGGGATTGTAAATGTTTGTACCTCTTTTTTATCTGCCAATTGAAATTTCCGTGTACAAGAGAAATTGTATACCTAGAGATATATTTTTATTAAAATAAGAGGAAATCTTGGAAAAATTTATATTTTCTACGATTTCGAACTGATTTGGATAAAAACTTTCATCAATTGAAGCAAATAAACGTGATAGTATTCAAACGTCGCAAGATTATTTAAAATATGATGGAAATATTGAAGGAATAGAATAATTTTCGACTTACAAATTTGGATTGAGCATGTGAGATGTTAAATTCCTTTCATAATCCACTATTATTGCAGATACATCTACGCCTGGTATGAATACGTCTCTATTCATAGACGAAAATTTCTTGTAGTTATGTACAGCGTTAAATCCAATATGTTCGATACCATCTTCTATAACAATACGAAAACATTTAAAAACTCAACAAAATAAGGCTCTAACCCCAACAAAAACGCGGGTACAGTTAATCAAGCCTCCCAGTTTTCCAAAAGGTTCAAGACAAAGCGCCTAAGGGGTTTTTTAAGGACATGGACTGCGTCAAAGGGTTCTGCTCAGATTTCCTTGAAAGGTTAGAAAGGATCTGCTTCGAAAGGGACCTGATTTGAGCCGATGGAAGGCCCTCAACAAAGAAGATTTCCACCACTGCTTAGATCAATGGAAAAAACTTATGGAAAAGTGTGTGGCGAGGGAAGGGAAGCCATTAAATGTAGGAAAATTTTTATAATAAAACCCTTTTTCGCAACCAGTCCCGTTATTTAATAGCCACACCTCGTATGCACGTATCTGTTTCATTTTTTGTTAAAAATTGATATTCATTCGACGTATCATGACCTTACTTGACATTCTTATCAATAACATAAACAATTATAACACTTTAATTTCTTTTTAAATATTTCAAATCGTTTTATTTAATTTTACAATGATAAAGATGTAAATATCATAAAAAAATATATGTAAACATCTTTTTCAATCATTAGTCTGTTAATGTAAACAATATTCAAATTTATTTGTGTAAAATAATGCACTGGATAGTTAAAAGTAAAATTTACCAGGAATCCTTGTCTATATATTTAACAAAAACCATATTGTAAAAAGTTTGGAGGGCTATAATTAAAAATCTACGCGTTATACAAAAAAAGTTTCGAATAAAAAAGATGGCAAAAATTATTATCTATAAAAATGGTCTCAACTATTTTTGTTGTAGGATGCGCGGTTTCAGAGATATTCGATAAAACGTGTTTTTTCCAAGATGGCGACACCCCTGAACATAACTCAAAATAAAATTCGTTCTTCTCCTAATTGAAACCCAGAATTGTTTTTACTGCATTTTGTTTTCAATTTTTCAGCCTTAGAGACCTTCCTGATGCCTTAATTGTCCTTGTTTTGTTAATTTAATAAATATTTTGGTTTTTCAAAAGATTTTTTTTATTTGCCTTTTATTTAATCTCCATTTTTCTTTCCCATTTATTACTAATCAACCCTGTACTTTTCGAATTTACCCGTGTTATAAATCAATTTTGAATCAGCTGCCAAGAAACCTCCAGTGGGACAACCTTGATATAAACCATTCATATTTATTCAAGGCCATCTTACTGACTTATTAAAATATATTTTTAAAAAAGTGTTTCACAAAAAATCTCTATCATATCAACCTGTAAAATTAGCTTTACGTGCGTAATTAATATATACAAGGTGATCATATTAATTCGTCAATAGTAATAACCCTTACTTATAATAAACAAACTTAAAAATCATAATTTCGTAAAAAATTTATTTCAAATCACCTTTACAGTAACATTTAAACGTTTTCTAGTGTTATTTTTATCTTCTAAGCTACCAAAATGTGATCTACTCACCTTCAAGTTCTTCATCGGAATGTTCTATAGCCACCGGTCCATCTCCTATGTCTAATATTTTAATAGACCTTGGTACACCCAATATATCATCATAATCTCCGTCTGAACCTAAAGATCCTAAACTTGGTCTATTTATCGACGTTTCGTTGTAATCACCACTCTCTTCAGTTTCGTTTTCATCTTTGTTTTCCATTTTTGTACCGAATCTACGTAGACAATAAAAATTTTAAATATATTCCTCAATAATTCGTATATTGCTTGTTTCTTTTCATTTTTACATCTCCGAGAATTGTTTAGTAATAAAATCTCGGTTCAAACATAACCTCTAAAACACTTTGTAATAATTCCTACTTACTATTACATATAAGTCTATAAGTAAATATTTTCTGTAAGAAATATTCTTATCACTAACTGATAGATAACTAAATACTAGTTATCTCGAAACGAGTATTTACAGTGTTATTAACTAATGATAGAAAAGACTATTAGCATCAAGAATTCTATAATTTCCTTTTTCTGCTTAGTAATAATAATTACCTTTGTTTATCGCACGATCACTGTTTCGAAACAATTACGAAATTTCGAATGAATAAACGTTTTTATGAAAAGAACTCGAATTTATTGCTTTCATTTGATTAACTTCCCATTCATTTAATTTCATGTGATTAATATTATAGAGACGGCGGAAATACGAATTGATGTTAAACCGCGTAAACGAATGTGAATGACTCACTGGAGAACCACTACTGGAGAACGAGAACATTGTGCAGAAACAAAATTCGCTGGAAATCAACTTGTACAATTTTATCTACCACATCACCTCAATTACAATAAACTAACCTAAAAATAATTGATTCAAGGATATACATTTTAAAAGAGAACGATTCGGGGCTTGCAGTGACATCTACGGGCGATTGCTGTATTTAGAAAACTGACAACGTCGATTTCTAGCAAATATTTGTGTCAGATCCAATAGATGGCGCAAAATATGAAAATAAAAGGATTTGTGTTAATAGTAGTAATAAGATTTTTCATTATTATTACCAATAAAAATGAGAAAACTTTTTCAGTATTTATATTTTTTATTGGTGTGAAATGAAGATCTAATCTTAGAGCACAATGTTTCTATGAACGATCGTTCCTTTTAGAAAATTAGTAATAGGTAATAATATTCGTATTTGCAAAAAAAAATAATAAAATTTGTTGCGTTTCAATTAATAATCATTATTTAAATAAATTTTTCGACTGATATTTTTTATTTAACTTAAATTAAGATTAACAATAAACAAAATTCCAGAGATATCTATGAGAACATTATAGAAACAGGAAAATATTTCTTGTATATCCTTTCGTAGTAGTACTCATAATTCTCGATAGATGTCTAAAATATGTTTATGAAAGATGAAATACATAATAAAGTTGTTAATTGTTTATTATAATTATGATTACTTGGAAAAATAATAAACTTTCTTCTCTCCAAGTGCCCATTTTATTAATTTGTGTATTTAGTTTTGTGGTAATAATAAATAATATAGAAACAAATGTTTATTTGTCTTCTTCTTCTTCTTTATCTTTGTGCCTTTTTCTTAATAAGCTTTTTCTTGCCGATAATAAACGCATACTTGCCACACCGAATTGATTTCCAACTGGCGGTTCTTCTTCTTCTTTTTCCATGTTTTTATTTTCTTCTTCGATTTCAACTGAAACATCTATAAATATCTCATGGACTTTTTATACGATGTTACTAGGTATTTTTTTATCGTACCTTTTTGTTCGGTGTCGATTTTTTCTATTTTAGAAATTCTTTCTAAGACTTGTACGAGATGTTTTTCCATTTTAGATATATCGGTAACTTTTTCTATATTCGTCTGGGACAATCTGAGCTTATCTTTTTCCGATTTAGCTAAGTATGTTCGAAGTAAATAACCCAAGGTAGCTTCCATTACGTCTTCCCAATTCTATATGACATACATACACGTAAATTGAATTTTTTAAATTATACACGCAGAAAAAAAAGCGAAACAAACTCACTTGACTCTCTAAATCATCTACAGTTGGACAAAAAACAGACACTAAATTTTCTTTCAAGTTCTCCTCGATATTCATGATTTTTATCAAGTTTCCTATTAAATTTAAAGCGCAAGATAATTTTATTTGACTTTTAACCAATTCCCTATTGGCTTCCGTCAATTTTTCTATAGTACTAATAATGTCTAAATACGTATCGTCCATTAATATTTCCAAATTTGTTAATGGAGTCGGATTTTTCACTTTAAATTTTGATATCAACCGTTTTTGTATTGTCCTGAACTGACCTCCTAATTGATCTAAGTAAAGCTGAAACCATAAATTATATAATAATTTACATTAAAATATATTAAAATAACCACGAAGTAACATGTTTTCACAATAAGATATTATGCGTTAATCAATATCAACTTGATGTATGTGAAAATTAGTGGCTTAGGTGTCAAGCACAAATGCAAAAGGCGTAGCAACCGCCATCTATCAAACTTTCCGGAACATTGGAAAACTAGAACACACTAGACAACAAACGCTATCAATTTTGTTAATGTATATATGTCGTAAATTATAAAAGTAATTATAGTATTTTGGTAGGTTTAATAAAAAAAAACCAAAGTATTTTAATTTTCGCAACTAAAATGAACAAATTTCGCTTTCGTTATGGAAACAAATAAATAAATATATAATTGACGAAAGGAATTGAAATCGTAACTTACAGAGACATCTATACACGGATGTCAGATTTATGAAGTTAAAAACCGCTTTTACCGATAGTTTCGATGTAGCTTATTATCTCCATTAGATGGCGCGAATTATAGTTATAATAATATTTCTAAGATTTAGTTTATTATACAATTAAAACGAAAACTTACCTCCAATCTACTAGACTGTTCCCTTTTAGAAAAATGTTCTCTTATAATAAAAACAGTTTCCGTGGTAGGTAAACCGGAGCTATACGTAATTCTGAAATCCTCCACGTTTGTATAATGTTTATGCAACCGTAAAATCAGCTGTTCTATGACGTAACCAAGCGCTAAGAACGAATTAGATTGTATTCTATATCTATCAGAAGATTTAGCTACTAATATAGTAACTGGTTCACCAGAAGACGTATTTTTAAAAGCAATGGAACTGGTAACTTTAATATCTTCAACAAATTCTAAAAATCGTATGTTTCAAGATTTGAGTATGATTAAAGAAAATTTTTACCTGGGAATAACGTTAACAGTGGCACGATATTTTGATTGACGTTTAAAATGATTTTATGTTCACCTTCCTTCTGAACTGCACAAGATTCTGCTACCAACTTCAACGGTAGTACAGAAGATTTGCAGAAACTTCTCGGAACTCCTAATGAACTTATCACAGTGACGATAACGTTAAAATTTAAACTAGGTACTTCCATATCTTCGTTGAGGTAGGCATGGCACTCGATAGACATTGTTTCTTCGGGATTTACAAAAAATTGATTGGTCGGGTGTATTTTTAACGGTTTTAATGTCGCTACGGTTACTTGGACTTCTTCAAAAGCCATTCGGGGAACGACGTCTATATGTAGAACGCACATTTTCGCATTAGTCGAATCTTTTAAATTCGTTTCGTATTTACAACGTACTAAATCTTGATTTATTTGTATTTTTATAGTTATTTCTTTTTCGTTATTTTGATTTGCGAATTTTAAATCTGAAAGTTAAAAAAATCGAAAAAAGAAACGTATATTCTTTAAACGGAACATTACCGTTTCCGTAAGTTTGTTTTATTTGTTCAGTTAGTTTTCCCAACTCTTCTTCAATTTTTTCTATATCCGTTTCCCTTTCCGTTAACGGAGGTGCAACAAATAGACTCGGTTCAGTTCCTAAATAACAACAATCGAGAGCGCCATCTTCCGATAATAACACCAAGGCACCTTTGACTGTACGTAAAAACGCTCTTTTTATACAGACTGGCAAATATTGCAGTTTTGCGCACCATTTTAATGTTGTGTTTTCGTATATTAGCAAATTATTCGTTTCTGATACAATTAAGCAAAATATTTTTTCGTCTGAAAATTTAATCAAGTCATAAAAATTTATATAAGAAATATAGTTAGACGACTTAAAAGTAGTCTGTAACGCCATCTCTACTTTCAGCTTCGAACACAAAAAATCAAATATTCTATCTTATTGCAGGAAACTGTATTTACTTATCCCAATATGAGTTAACTAAAAAATGTAGAGATAGGAACTTAAAAATAACAAATAGAAATTTAATAATTTCCTATGTTTTGTTTAATAGTGGAATCGGATTGTTTTAATTAGACGAAATTAAATTTACACATCGAAAAAACAAACTTACTTATAATATATACCTCGAAGCAAATTGGAGAATATTCCAACTTTTTCATAAAATTCAATCGTCCAGAATCGAACAAACAGAATAGATTACGTTCTCCCAACACGACAATAGAAGCGATCTTATTTACAGGGTCTTCCCTAACTGCTATATCTACAACTGGTTCCCCTAAGAAATAAGACCACGTCGGAAAAATTTTCGTCTTCGAATTTTTTCCAGATTCGTTAACATCTCCTGTTTCTGATAAACTGTTATATCTTCAAAATAATATGAAATTTGTACGTTTTAAAAAATATACCTATCTATATAGTACCTGTAAGAAACGAGTTGCCAATTATCTGTTCCCGTAACGAAACTGTCAGTTTTTTTGACGTACGCCACTGGACTCGGTAATAGGAAATCGGGTAAAAAACAACAAAATGTCGGATTTTCTTGTTCGAAAAAACTTAGCACACCATCTAGCGATTGCACACATATAAAATCGCGATTTTGTGATCCGCCAAATTGCCCCACAGTGAAATTTGCCGCCGATCTAGGTAAGTGGTGTTCGTAAAGTAATTCGAATGTATTTTGTGTTCCTATAAAAATATATTCAAAAAATTAACTTTACTAAAACGCATATTCTAACACCTAACCTATAATATTTATTATTGATAATAAGTTGAAAGGTTGTTAAGTGGAGCTAGCAAATTAGATAAAATCTAAATATGAAAACTGTAAGTGAAATCAGCACTCCTGTATCATTGTAAATAGATGTTGCAAGATTTATTATTGTCAAAGTTAAGCAAATATATCGAAATTCTATGTTGTTAATACAATTAATTATTGTTTAATGAATACTTTAATCTTTTAATAAACATCTGAAATAATACACGCTTATACGTTAAAATATCTAAACATTTATTTTGAAGCATAGTTTCCGTTATTTTATGTCTGAAAAAACTTACAACGTGGCAACAGTGTAAAATATTTGCAATATAGATAGTTTCTGTAAACTTATGTTAAAAGTAGATGAGTTATTTTAAAGAAAGTTATTAGTAAGCTTTGGTGAGTCATAATTTATTTTTCATTAATATGAATGGGTTATGAACTTGTACCTACCATGTTCGGTTTGACCTTCTTTAATCTTTAGTAAGTGTACAGATACTCTTCTAGGACTAAGTATAGCTGTTTGATAATTTAACGATCCACTAAAAATCGCTAATTAGTATCGTGATTAAAAGAAAAGTGTTGAAAAAAGTTTTAAGTGTATAAATGCAATTAAAACTTACGAAACTAGCCTGCCATATCCCAATTGTAAAATAGGCATATCGAATATTTTCTCTATAACCAAATCAGTGGGTAACAAACCGCTTATTTCATTATCTTCAATTGTGCATGAAGGTTTAAAAATTCTCAAAACGCCACTTTGACTACCCGTAATAATATAATCGCTGTCGCCGTTAAGGCATGTTATTATCATAGAGTTTTGATCGAAATATTCTTCGTCATCGCTTCGGTAAGACCAAAATGATCTAGTTTTAAATAAGGACATCTTCAGACTTATTAACAATGTGCTACAACGTAGTGGTTACAATTTTATTGATTCGGTTTTGAATGTAAACAAAGAAAAAATCAATAAGTGCTTTTAGCAAATGTACTAAACAGATAATTATTTTTAAATTGAGAATTGTTTACTTAAAAAGTATATTAATATTTGGATATTTATTCTTATTTTCTCTTTGGGAAAACTTTTAGCAGAAACATAGTTCGAATGTTTTTTCAGTCTCTAATAAGGAAGTTTGTGGTTTAGATCTTTGAAATCTCTATATCTTTATGTAATAACTAAAAGTTCCAATACTCGATGGGTTATAAATGGCTTTATTAATTACCCAGTTTTCATACATAATTGAATTTCCCGTAATTCACGAATTATCTCGACAATTCCCACAGAAACCGATGAGTTGCTGTTTCCACAGAATCACAGTGCGAGGACCTCATCAGCATTTTACATTAATATAAAAGTATTTTCTCACATATTTTTGAGTTAGTCAGTTGTGGCCATTTACAGTAAATTGTAATCATTTTATAATTAGTTTGTGAAAAATAAAGTTTTTAAAAAGTGTTTTCGAAGTTAATAATTTGAAAGTCACAATTAATGATTGATATTAAGATTTTGTTTAGTAACTACAATGGATATTTAGATTTTCTTAAGTGGCTGCAATTGTCACGAACGGTGTCAAAATTGCAATAATTGAAATTGAAACATTGAAATATATTTAAAAGTGATATTATACCGGTAAGTGAAAAAGATAATTGTGATCAATCCACTAACTATTCGTTCAAGTTTATTTTTAACGTTTTCTTCAGATTTGGATACGATTATTTGATTAGACACGTTCATCTAAGATGCCATCTACACACCATGGGTATCAAGAACGATCCAGAGTTGGTGTAGGAAGTGTACAGATGAAATTGCAGGTCATTTTATAAGTTCCCAATGCGGGGGAGCCTCACAGTTTGTCTAATGACATTAAAAGTTTCAAGGCAAAGCACCTGATTGGGTTCTTCAAAGGATTTCGGGATTTGGTAATGTCAAGTGGGGCACGACAATCCTTTTGGAGGACCTCAACGACCTTTAGTCGCCCACTACGCTACCATGAACGTGGGTGTATTGAAATAAAACAAAATAATATTAAAAACAATTTTTAATAGATATTTCATTATTAGAACCATATACTTTAATTAGAATGTATTTCATAGATAATTTACGTTTTCTTAAAACAATTAATATTTACATATAATACAAAATAAAAACATAAAAATGAAGTAGTCGATTTCTATAATATATATATATATAATATAATCAACTAATATAGTTGAAAGTGACACTAGTAAAAAAATATAAAAAAAGGTGAAATCCGTTCTATGAAAGAAGGTTTTTTCTTTAAATAAAACTCAACAATAATTCTACCCAATCTCATAGAACTGATTTCAATATTAGAGTTGAGAATCTTTCTAAGACGGTACACAATGAATATTTTTTCCCAAACATACACCCAAAGATACCCTAATTTTCATTTAAATTTCTTCTTTTTTCATATAAAATATTAATTTCAAATCAAAACTATTCACTATAATCCTGTATTATGGAATCTCATATTTTCAGAGGGATGGAAATTGAGAATATTTTCTGTATTACTACTACAATTATAAACGGGATAGTAGTTCAAATGTAACATTCCTAACTTTTGTATTTTCATAATATTAATATGTAATTCAAACCAGCAACCATACATCATTTTTTCAAATATCAATAAGGAATATTTTAATTGAATATTTGTATATAATTATTGGTAGACAGTGATTTAAAAAAATGAAAGGCACACACAGAATAACAACATTATATAACCAGATATTTCAAGAATCTCAATATTATTATGCAAAAACCACAACAAATTATGAAGATAAGTTTTGAGCAATGAGGTGACTGGAATTTTTTTGCAAGTAAACTTTTGGACACATTTCTCGAGATAGAGAAGTTTGTAACAGCATCTTAACATTTTTTTCAACTGTCTTAAATCACTTTGGAGTCTCTCCAAACCTCTAAACAATCTAAAACTTTCCTGGATCATCCAAAACATTCTAAAGTTCTCTTATAATATTTTGAAGCTCTTTAGGGCATTATGAAAGTATTTGAGAGCTTGTAAGACTTCGTGACATTTTTCAACTGTCCTTTAAGACTTTGATACCCTTTGGAGCAAATTAAAAGTCAATATTGGAGATTGAGAAGCTTCTAGAAGCATTTTGATATTTTTTTAAACTGTTGTAAATGACTTGGAAGCCCTTTGGAAGAAACTGAAACTTTCCAATAGCATCTGGAAACTTCTATAGATAAGGAAATTAACTAAGTACATTGTTGAAAATTGAGAAGTTTTTAAAATCTTCAACTGTAACTTCAAAATCTCTCTAAAGAAACTAAGACTTTCCAGCTTCATAAAGAAACTGATAAAAAAAAATTAACTTCTAGAAAAATGTTTGGAGAGTTATAAAAGCATATTCACTTTATTTCAACTGTCTTGAATCACTTGGATGTCCTTTGGAAGCTTCCTGACATTTTTTAACAATCTTAAAACAATTTGAAGTGTCTTAGAACAAACGGAAACTTTTTAATTTATCTGGAAAAGAGAAAAGTAATTGAAAAAAAAATTTGAATGTAGTGAAAAATCTATAACATTTTGGAACCTCTTGGAATAGAGAGCTTTTTTGTGACCTACAAATTCTTCAGAAAACTTTTGGCAAATAATCAAAAAATTGTTTTCAGCTGTTAAGAAATTCAATTTAGGAAAACATACAAACTTTGCAAATGAGTTAATATATAAAAAAAATTGTGAAAACGGTTGTAAGAATTATGAATTCCAAATTTGGTCTGTCACATTTTTCCAACAGGAAAAATCTCCATTTATATTTTCCTTTTAGTTATAAAAAATTTTCCTATACTTGGATAAATTACTAAACTTCAACACCCAATACTCTATCGACGACATAATTGTACCTTCCGTCTCCCGTACTATTTTCTTCATCCCCAACGTTTTTATTACAGTCATTTACTTCACCAACAACACTCTGTGACGATTCTTCGTTCATCGGTCTTTTCGTACTATCGACTATCGAATGATGGCACTCGTCTTGAGTTGGGAAAAAAGGTACTATAGAATCAGATCGGGTAAAGAACGCCATTTTTTCTCTGCAAAAAAAAAAATATTCGAAATCATCTATTAAACGTTTAGAACACTATAAACTTACTGGAAAGAAATAACGTCCGGTTTTCCATTACCAGCCTTCGATTTTCTCAGTTTGTAAATTTCCTTCGAAACCTTCCTCAACATCTTCTCAATTTTCTTTTCTTCTGCCGTTTTCGCCGTCCTGCAGCTCTCCGCTTGAGCTATCAGATTTTGGAACTGTCGGTCCTCCAACAAATAAGCTGCCAATTCTGTATCACCTGCAACGATAGTTTATTATTGGTCATAAGTGAAGTACAGTTGATCTAAATTGCATGTAGAGACATTACTGTTAATACGAGGTTCGCTAATTATATTTTACAGTCTTATTTCCACTATTCCTGATCGACTGCAACAGTGAATGTGGTGGAAAAAGCCTTAAAAGACCTGCATAGGGACCACTGGAAATGAAATTAAACTCAAGAAGATATAGTAACGTTGATAGAATGGATGGTTAAGGCACATTTGGAAGAAAGGAAGGAAAGCAAATATTCATTTGGTAAGTCCACCTTCTTCTACTCGCCTGTATCTCCTCAATTTCGTTATGGTTAGGTTAGTCAATAAATAACATTCCTGCAATCAACACAGCGACCTCCTTTGAAATTGTACTTGGAGTGCTTTCAACTGGTATACTGATATCAGATCCTTGCGTGTCTCCTTGGATTTTAGGGCGTTGGCTCATAAAGGTCCAAAACATAGTTTTCCGTAGGTATGTTGGGACGTTCATTCTTCTAAGTACCTGACTTTGCCAGTGCCAATACCAGACAATACTTTCCGCCTCTCAGCGGAGATAATTTAATTGGCAACAGCGTCGAGGTTTGAGCGACCCTCGCAGAAGCCATATTGTCTATTGGACAATGTTTTTATCTGAGATTGATTCTTCCATAGATTGTGTGCTCAGGTAACTTCCCTGCTGTGTCTAGCACGTAGTGATGACGATACGACGAAGGTTTGTCACTTTTGGGCAAGAGAACCAATGTTTCTATGTATTGTGGAAGATATCTTTCCGTTTGGGATGTATAACCACTATAATAAATTTATAAATGATTTAAATTGTACATACCTTGTTCTTTGGCAGTTTCCAGTCTTTGTTTAAGCTCTCTCAATCTACCCAACTCTGAGTTGAGTTTATCTAAACGTGTATGTTGGGCTTGAAGATCTAATTCCAAGTCTATGGAGGTTCTGGCTGTTGGGGTATGATGATTTTGCGTTTTGGTTGTTGATAAAGCGGCCATAGAACCGGACGGTCGTCTGAAACGTAATGATCGTCGTTCGACGGCGTGTCTTTCGAATGGTTTACTACCTCGACGGTATAAAGGCATAGCGCTGTCGCTATCGCTTCGGTTCAGTTTGCAAATGTATTGATTTTTGGAAACGTGGGCGCTAGGCGAGAAAGTTTGCGACCTAAAATTTAAACAAATCACCATAATCCTGATGCGTTATGTTATTAATTATTATATTTACCTTTTTATAGCTCCTCTATCTTCAATTACAGTTCCGGGTTTAGCAGCTTGTAGTCGCATCTGTTTAGCTTGTTCTGGATGGAAAGCGCATTCGGTGTTAGTTTGTTTATCGTAATATTCGGGTTCAACATCTCCTTGTTCCAAAACAACGTCCAATTTTTCATTCGGCCTGAATTCTACAGTGATACCTTCTTCTTCGCATTCTTCATCGTCGTCTTCTAAATCTTCATCGGAATCTTGAGATTCGTACTCTTCGGAATTTTTGAAACAGTCGTAGAGTTCCTCGAAATTAAGATTTATAGTTGGAGGGAATACGGTTTCTTGATTTCGGGTTAAAGTCGATGTTTGGGAGGATATTATCGTGGAATCGTCTGAACTTTCTTCTTTTCCCGTATGTTTATCATCGGATCTTTCACGTAATGAAAGATCGGATTCCTGTTTTAGATGGGTTACCGATGAAGATACATCCTCTTGTAATGAAAGGATGTTGTACCATTTTTGGGATACGTTGTGGATATTAAAATCTGCTAAACTTACTTGGGCACAACCCTAAAATATAAAAAATATAATTGAGATAAATATTCATCTGTCAGATGGACTTTAAACTTACCACGCACTTATCCTGTTGATCTACTATTCTAGTCCAGACGTTAATTTGTAAAGTTTTCGTAAAAAGTTTATTTGCAGGTACTGGTATACTGAAAGCGTCAGTGAACGTTGCCTTCCTCAAATCTTTCACATATTTTGTACAAAATACCGAAGGATGTGACGATACGGCTGGCAATAACGCAGCTTTGACACAACTGAAATTATAAATAAACTTTAATAAATAGCTATTAATAAACTTTTTTGGAACAACAACTAGAACATTCTAAAAGCTCTAGAAACATTGGGAAACTGTTTTTATAATATTGGAACAACTATAAAATTCTCCAAGCTAGCCTTGAAAATTTTAAAAGCTCTAGAAATATTAGTAAACTTCTTTAAAACATTCGAGACGTTTTTGGAACTATTAAAATATTCGACGGACTCGACTACAAGATTCTAAAAGCTCTAGAAACATTATGAAACTTTTTTAAGATTGACACATTTCTAGAACTATAGCATTCCATAGACCCGCTTAAAACATTCTAAGAGCTGTAGAACATTCCACAAACGCCCCTAGAACATCCTAAAAGCTGTAGAAATATTAGTGAACTTTTTTTATGATATTGAGACATTTGTGGAACAACTAGCACATTCTACAGACCAGCCTAGAGTATTCTAAAAGCTCTAGAACATTAATAAAAGTCTTTTTTTAATAATAAGACATTTTAAAAACAACCAGAATATTCCACAGAAGCGTCTACAACATTCTAAAAGCTCTAGAAATATTAGAAATTTGTTTAATAAAATTGAGACGTTTTTGGAATAACTATAGCATTCTATAGACTCGCTTAGGATATTCTGAAAGGCTCTAGAAAAATAAGAAACCCTATTTTATAATATTGAGACGTTTTTGGAACAACTAGAACATTTTACAGAAACAGTGAAAAGCTGGAAATATCTAAGAGCAAATATAGGAGTCTAGATTTAAGGATCTAGGAAACTTTAAAAGGATTTTAGAACATCCCTCGACATTTTCAATCATATTGAAACAATTTGGTACTTTACAAAGAACTCGAGAAAAAATTTGTGTGTTCTAAAATAATTTAAAACAAAATTTTAGAATTTTCCAGTTCAGGTAAAACAAGTATAGACAGTTTCAAATGACAAAAAAAAAACTATAACTACATTTTCAACACTCTGGAACATTTTGGTTGATTTTTTTTAATCTGGAAGTGTTGGTGACTTTTTGGAAACATTTTTAAGTTCTATCTGAAACTCTTGAGACTTTTTTGGCCATTCTGCTACTTTCTATGAAATTTTGAAACTATTTAGAACATTTTCAGATTTAATTAAAATAATTTCTAATACAAAAAAAAATAGAAGAGAGAAATGATGAACCTTCTACAAGATTTTGAGGCATTTCTAGAATAAATCTGGATAATTCCAGATAATCCAGGAAAATTACAAAACTTTTCAACTTTACTAGAAAACCTGAATATTTTGTAACATTCTAAAACCTGTTTAAAGCGAACAGTCCATTTTGTAATTGCTATAAAAACCATTAAGTGAAAGTAAATAAATATTTTCAGGTTTTTTGTGAAAACTTTTTGACCAATCCGTAATATTTCGATCCTTCCTTGGAAATTATGACACCACATTTATGAAACTGTCTAAGATATTTTGGGAAAAAAATCAACTAGTGAAACCGTTGAGGAAATTTTGAAACATTTCTGATAAAATAAGAGAGAAAAAACATTTTAATACTTTGTTTTATAAATTTTTGTAAAATTTGAGCTGATTTCACAGTTCTAAAAGTTTCATAGTAGTTGAAAAATTACTTGAAACGTTTTCTGATTGCCAAAAAAAAAAAAATGGTGATACTTTAAAACTTCTTAAATATATTAGAAAAGAATGTACTCACACTTCTGAATTATTTGGAATTAACAAAGCACTCAAATTCCTCGCTTTCTCCACCACAATGTTGAGCATACATTCAGTCGTACTATATTTAAGTTTAATTTGTACTTGGGCGGTTTCCATGTCCACATCCTGGACGAAACCCAACGAAACCCTCTTCCTATTCGACGCTTCGAACACACCCGAATCACCCGCGACCGATTCGTCACTAACCGCCGCCGAAACGGATCTAGTGTTTGTCCCCGAGGAAGATGTCCTTGACAACGCGGCACCTTGCAGCATCTCGTCGTGATCTATCGCCGGCGTCGATTCCGATATAGGAGATAGAGGCGGATCTCCCGAACTTTCGTAGGAATATCTACTCGGCCTACCGAGACCTGAACCTTGCGACATGTTAGTAGCCTCCAAAAGGTCCGTTAGAGGAGATAAACTGGGGAAGGAGCTCCTTTGATGGTATTCGGTACTACTAGTAACTTGTGAATTGGGAAGCATCAGTTCCACCAATCGTTCGTGTATCTGTAATTTTTTGTCTCTTTTTACTTGATCGTACGCCGGGGGCGGTATGATGTTCGGGAGATTCTCGTACATAGGAGACACGGGAGGTGACACCGAACTCAAAGAACTTCTCGGCGATAAAGACGGTTGGGATCTGCTAGGCGACGGAATATGCGTCGTACTATCGCTATTTCTCAATAATCTCTCTACTCGTTTATGCAAATCTGCCATGTCGATTGGTTTGTCCGTGTTGTTGGTACCGGTGCACTGCGGACCGCCGTATATATCGGTAAAACTCAAACCGGAACTCAAAGATCCTTTACTGCTCGTCGTCGATAACGAACCTAAACTGGAACTACTACTAACCGACAGAGTACTAGCCGATAGAGTTTTTAATTGGGATTCTAGTTGGGTCATTTGTTTTAAACCGTCTTTGAGTTGTTGTAGGAGTAGTTGTTTCTCTTCGTGTAACCTCAATCTGTCAGCTATCGCTCTATTCGATATTTCCAAAGCCCTATTTAAATCTTCTTCTAATTTTTTACATTCTAATTGTATGTCGCTCATTTCTTCTTCAGATCTCATCCTGGGCGTGATACTTCTCAATTCTCTCAATAATTGTTCTTTCTCTTGGAACAACAATAATCTGTCTTTATCAGATTCCACTTGTCCGGGTTGTACTTTTTCCTCCAAATCCGCTAGTTTTTGTTGAATGTGTTGTACCCTCTTCCTAGCTTCGTCGTATTCTAATCGCATTTTCGCCATCTCCGCTAATCTGGTACCTATCGGTACTAATTCGCAAGATAGATCCGTTTGGGAGGCTGTGCTTAATTTCTCTTGAGGTAAACTGAGGGTGGATATGTCCGGGGAACTTTCCGAAAGTTGTAATCTGGTTAAATCGTCTTTTAATTTGGCTAGTGATTGCATCAAATCAGCTTTTTCTTTTTCTCCCGATGACAGGGATTTTTGGATGTTTCTCAATTCCGCCATGATGGCTTGAGCTTCGGATATGTTGTAGCAGGTTCCCTGTTGCAAACTCAATTTCTGCTCCACGCTATAATAAAAATTTTTATTAAATTTATTGACAAAAATATATAATAAAATTCAAAATAAAGCTGATAAATCAGCATAATTAAATGATTTTTGATTGAAAGGAATGGAATCGATGCTAAATTTATATGAAGATACCAAACATTTTACTAAATAATTGCCAAGAAATAATTTTGATGTTCAAAAGAATAAAATGTTGTTCATAACAAAAAGCAAATTTTTATTCCAGTGAAATGTAGTCAAAAAGGGAGATTTCTTTTTGTTTCTAGCTCTGTAAGCAATTACAGCAACTTACATTAGCAACAGATTCAAAATGTCCTTGAAAATATAAATTTTTTATTATTAAAAACAATTTGGGAGGCAGTAACTTTTTTATCCGGTGTATAGTTCTCAAAAAAGTGACAGGATATCTTCTTTTCGCTCTATCAGCAATTACAACAACTCGCATTAGCAACAGGTTATAAATTATTTAAATTTAGCCATAAATATAACAAATTTTCTTTCCGAACCATGTTTTTATGATAATTAACTCACAATTAATACTATTTTTTTTTTCAATTTTCAATAAATTTTTGATTTATCACAAAAAAAATTCAACTTACTTTGTAAGAGTTTCTACACCTCTTTGTGTATAAGACATTTCGTTCCTAATTTGTTCTAATTCTGATTTCAGCCTGGAGACCCTATTTTTCGCCAAAGCCACATCGGATTTCAAGAGGTCAGGATCATATTTCGTACTTACGCTACTGCTGGAAGAGCACACTGAAACAATTCAAAATAATTAAAAATTAACAAAACCATAGAAAATAAATAAAATTCTAAACTCTAATATTGTTTATAATTTTCCCAATTTTCAACATAAATTATTAGTTAATAAGCTAATTTTATCTGTTCTTCAGTATCCCCTGGTGGTCGAACTTTAACCCATGTTTGCACACTTTTAGGCGTGACGGACAACTACAAATTCTGGGGGTAACCCATAGTACATCAGAAAATATCCTGCCAACCTCAAAAGAATAGTGTTACTTTGCAAAACGGGCCAAAAACCTCAAGAAAAACAGTATTCTTTGGGAGGAGTTTATGTATGACAAAACAATGAGATGCAGTCCAGCACAAAATATATTTTTAGGTATAGAAGCAGGACTCCAAAAATAATCTAGTAGACCCAGGAATTCAGTAACAACATTTATACTGAACGTATAAAGCTAAATAATCTCCATAAGTTGAAGAAAATAGTTAAACATTATTGATAGTTGAAAAAAGTACTGATGAGTTCGTCTACTGCTTTCCCCAGTCTTCTCTGGAGTATATGATTTTCATACTGCCTTCCACAATTTGTTTTTCTTATCTTTCCTTCTGTCTTTTTACAAACATTGTCACATCTACCTCACTTTTTGTATTTTTATAAATCCTTTGCTGTTCCCTTATGATTATTTTTTTCCATGGCTTGTGTTTATTCCCTCAAATATTTTCTTTCAGTGTTTTCTTTTCCCAAATTTTCAACATGAATTTTTCTACAATTGTTGCTATCCCTGTTTCACATCCATAAGTCAGATTATTGTTCAAAAACAAAAATTTTTAATTCTCTACATATCTCATTCGATTAACTTCGTCTTTCTACCGTTTTTGTAAAATTTAATTACATCTGGGACTAATTTAAATTTGATTTCACATCACATAGTTTCAATAATTTTTTTGTTGATAATTGTCTTGATAATAAATAATTAATAACTTTTTATATGAAAATAGTGAAAAGTTTTTTTACTTACGGCTAGTCCTGGACGTGGTTAAATTAGTTAAAGCATTGTTGAGATGGTTGTATTCATTCTGGGCTAACAGTAATCTCTGGGATTTAACTTGGTAAATATCTTTTTTGGCCTGAAACAAAAAAAAATACGTTTAATTGAAGTTTGATTAATCGAAGACATGAAACAAGTGAAGCTAATTCATTATCTTTACAGAATACTGAATAATTACAAAAAAGTTTCCTGTACCGAAGTAAAAAAGTTAAACTTGTACATGTTTCTCAGTGTAAAATGGAAAAACTCCGGAAAGTAAGTGATGTTTCATTTTATTGGGACAAGTAGAAATTGAGTTTTCACTTCCTGAACAGTTATTTTGTAAAAAAACGTTTTTTGTTATTTTATATGAATAGCTTACATATCGTCGCAAACCTCCAAAGCCCAAAATTTGCAAGTAAGACAAATGTTATTTTAAATAAAGTATAGAAATATTGGCCATATATCAAATTTCGAGAAAATAATTAAAGAAAAACAGTACAAGTAAATCAAAATACTATTATTATATCATATTATATATTTTTAAGTCTTTCTTTTAAATACGTTCAGAAATTATGTATCTAATGGTATCAAAATATTAACAATTAACAATATTTCGTTTGTACACTTGAGTTATTTACTTACTTATTCGTTGTTGTTAACTCAAATTCAAGATTTTTAATTTTGATAATCGTTATTAAAATGATGAATAACAACATTCTTCATATAACTGTTTTACATTAACAACTTATTCTTAACCGCCACTAACCTAACATAACCTAACTTTATTGAATGATTAATACACAGTGAAGTCGATTTTATATTTAAATATTCCAAAGTAAACTAAAACATTTTTTTACTAAATATCCAATTATAGTTGCCGCGATCTATAAATTAATAACTTTTATTTGGCCAAATAAAATTAAAAATAATATATATTAAAATTTATTTATTTATATCGATCATAAAAACTACTTACAGGAACTCTAACTCTCGAATATCCGATATTAGTACTAACATCAAACATCACTTCATTACTTTGTCTCAAACTTGCGATATAAGGAGACGGTAAAGTTCTAAACATTCTCACTGGGGCGGTCGTTTGCGATCGTCTTCTCGCTACCGCCCCAGACAAATATTCCGGCGGTAACGTGTGTACGTGCAAAGGTAGAGCAGCCACTTGGCCGGTCGGTATATAGCACAAGGGCCACATCGCAACTGATGATGGCCCAAGTCTTTCTCCCTGTGGGTCTTCTCGGTCGAGTCTTTCGGCCTTGGGCCGTCCTTCGCACCCTACTACGCCCAACACCCGACCCGGGCCATCTCTCAGCACACTATAATTTCCGTGTGCATTCCACAGGTCACGAGCGGGATACATAGGCGGATCGCCAGAGGGTACACAAAAATATTAAACAATCTAGTTTTAAAACAACCAAAAATATTGTTTATATCAAACTATTATTTTTGTTTTCAAAACATTTTATATAAGAAATACATTCCAAGAATGGGAAAGTAAATCAATTATATCTATATAATAAAAATATATTTAATAAGATTCTATTTGTTAATAATTTATATTTTAAATAAATAAAAAAAAACTTCGTATTGAATTTTGTATATGTTCTCAAATATATAATATCACGTATAATTCAACAGAGCCCCTTTGAAATTTAATCTACGGTCGTCTATGCCGGATTCGATGAAACAGAAGAAAAGACGAAGATAGATAGAGACGGAACGTCGTAGAGAGACGAAGAAACAAATTAAAATCTGAAAGAGACAAAACGATATGAGACGATGGCGGCGGGTTCGTAGCCTCCAGCGATACAATACATTGTTTCAGAGCCAACTTGACGGTTCTTCGTTCGCTGGACACATGGCGAGGGTTATAGTTAATTCGACACAGTAAACCAAAATATTGACAATAAATTCATGAGGTGATAAAATATATTTGAAAAAAAAAAAAACGGACTTTATCTGTAGTAAATATTGAAATTGTGAAAAGTAAACATATTTTTATCTATCAATAAATGCGATTAAAAGTGTGTTACGAAAACACATTCCTTAGATAACGATAGCAATGTTTCGGATGACTACATTCGATAGGCTTTGTACTAATTACGATGAGAGAGTATAGCGTGGATATATTTAGAAAGAGCACACGTAAATTCGTGGCACTATAATTATTTGTTTATAGTTTCCAAGAACTGCGAACGGTATTTTAAAAAATTAAGGAAGCTATGAAAGTAAATTGGTTGGATTTATAAGAAAAGGTTTTTTTAGAAAACTATTTTTTGTAACAATCTAAACATTTTTTCGGCGTACTTAAGATAAAAATGTGAATTAAATTTGGGAATTATTTAATTAACGTATAAAAATTTGTTTCTTGCTAATATTTTCATATTTTTTTCGCAAAATTCTCAAAAAGTAATCAAAATAAAAAGGACACTGAAAAACATCAACTTTTCGATTTTTTCTAACCCTTTCCAAACATTCCCGAAAAAAAAAAAAACAATAATCGTGCGTTTCCCAAAAAGTTACAAATAATTTATTTTTTTTTCCTTCAAATTAAATATCGATTTTGATAGTAATCCTAATATTTTTGACGAGTAATTAAAGTATGCTGGTAGCTCGACCTTTTTTTCGTTTGGTTTTTATTTTGATTTAAATACCTGTCCAATTGACGATTGGCGACATCTGAAACATTCTTGACATAACCACGCCGAAGGATTCAAGTATCTGGTCGTTTTGAACGATAGGAGATCTCGAAGCACATACCACAGTACGAAATAAATGGAATATAATACATGGTGTTTAAAATCTGATGTGTCACGTTGAAATTTCTTGCGAAATACACGTAAAAAATTTTAATATCGGATTTCGTCATTCGCGCCGTTTTTTTAGTACGTTTACGAGTTTCATTATAGTGGCTAAGGTTACGTGGCCGGTAATTTTGAATAAAATTTTTCTATTACTTCATTATGTTTTTATTATATTTTTATTTGGAAAATGTAACAAAAATGAAATGTTAATTTTCACAGTTCAAACATTTTCATCAAGTTTCATTCATATTAATTTTTAATGGGGATAATACACGTTGCAAAAAATTTAAGGTCATATTGATTTATAACTTTGCGAAGCAGTGGCGGATCAATTATTTATAAATTTTTATACTATGAAATCTTCAAAATAAGAAAACGAGATATTTCTTGAAAATTACTACGTCCAGTAAGAGAGAAAAAAATAAAAAAATTCAAATTTTTTTGATCATAAAGTTTTTTCTATTTTGAGTTTGAATACTGAAATTTCATCACTTTTTTACGTAATAAAATCAAAAACTCCTCGATTTGTCTCCGAAAAGTGTACTTTTTTGAAAATTTCAAGAAAAAAAAACCTATCATAACCTAAAAAATATCAATTTTTCGATTTTTTATGACAAAAAATTGGGTGAAACTATTTCCGAGTAAGGTTAGGTTAGTTTTTTTAAATTGTTCCTTTTCGCATGTACTTCTTGGACAAAATAGTACGTCATTCTTAAAAAAAAAATTTAAGACCACTTTTCGAAGACAAATCTAGGAATTTATGTTTTTTGGATTTCATATTGGCCAAAAAAAAATTTTTATTTTCAAGTCGGGGTCTCCCTTAATAAACTGAAAAAATGAAAAAAAATATTGAAAATACCAAATTTTAGATTTTTTACTATATACTGAATAAAATGGACACGCCGTATAAAAACATTTGATTAATCTGTGTAGGGCAATCACACATATTCGACAAATTTTCTGTTCAGACCTAGGGCATTCGACCCTCTAACCCCCTTCCGTCTGCGACCTTGAAAAAAGAAGAAAAATAACCCGCTAGCTAAGCATACGAAATACCAATCTTGACATCCGTATCTCGGCATGCCGTTGCCGCGACGACCATCCGCGCTATCGTATACTACATATACAATGTTTTAGTTAGAGTGTGCTGGATAAGGACGCGAGAGAGGAGACAGAGAGGTAGAGGACGAAACGCAGACGACGAGAGCATTGGAAAGAGATGGATAGATGACGGCGGACGTAAAGCTTTAAGGTGGCGAAAAATTGCACCAAACTTTTCAATTTTCGATAAATATTATCTGAAAAAGTTATTAACTCGATGAATCAATTTCGTCGATCGGAGAAGGGATTTTATAAAAAAAAATTTGCAACTAACCAAGATGATAATTCAAGATTTGATATAATTTTTATCGTTTGCAGTTGATTAGTTATACCAAAGATTTTTTCTGGATTATGTATTTTTGGTCACAAAAAATTTATATTTGCGTGATTTCACAAATATGATATTTAATTGTTTTTATTAATTCGATCGTTTCGCTTTTTGTCCGAAAAAAAAATGATATATTCATTCAAAAATTATGGATTTTATTATTGGGCAAAAAAGTGTTCAAATTTTGGTTTTCAAACTTTAAAAATTGAAAATATCAATTTTTCGTGTTTTTACGTGGATCCATTTTCCAAGCGTTCGCCCTCTTATATACCTCACAGGTGAGAAGTGACGTGCAGTAAAAGTGATAAAAGGCTAATTCTGTATAAACAAACGGCATTTTCAATTTTGAAATATAAAAAAAATTGATTTTAATAAATTAACAATATGTGAAATTTCAGTTAATTTTTATTATAAAATTTATCGAGTGCAATTGGTTCCGGCCCACAGCGTGCGTTGCAACGACTACCTGTGTTACGCCGCACGATCTCAGCAGGC
The DNA here is from genome assembly GCF_026230105.1 of Diorhabda sublineata. Lineage (NCBI taxonomy): Eukaryota > Metazoa > Arthropoda > Insecta > Coleoptera > Chrysomelidae > Diorhabda > Diorhabda sublineata. The sequence goes on along the minus strand of NC_079474.1, from coordinate 2,364,609 downwards.
CACCGCATTCCACCGATCGTAAACGATCTTTTACGAACGCGCATTCCTGACATGCCTTTCGCTATTCATTCAATTCATTATGTTGTACTCCATACATGAGCACTTCTTTATAAATATTATACAGTACGCGCCGAAAAACTATCTTTGAAATTTCAATCACAAAATCATTCGGTTCGGGAAGTAAAACATCTTGTTTTCGGATTGATCGTCGAATTTGAATTTATTTGAGTCCGGGTACCTGGGAATTTTTCAGATTCCGAAATTGTAGGAATGTTAAGATTACGTATCGGGTCTGATTTAGTGCATTCTTTACTTTTTTATCTCGATCTAATATAATAATTTGGAGGTAGTTGTTGAATAATAGAGAAAATGATGGAATTTCATTGTGAATTTTTTTCTCAAAAAAAAAAAAATATTATTAGGATGCCGGGAAAACTGAAAGATATGTGCGCAGAGTCACGTACACTTATTTTCGAATAAACTTTTACAAAATTTTTGACCTCCGAGGGCTTTTTCAATTGTCTAAACATGTAGTAGTCGCAGGGTGATAAGTCTGGACTGTAGGGGGTATTATTTTGATATGGAACGTGAGACGTTCGACTCTCGGGAATGCCCCTCCATTTCGGAGCAATAAGCTAAGATTAACAACATCGCGAAAGAAAAAAACAATTTACCAAGCGCACAAATTAATAAACGAAGTTAGTTTCAATAATCTGACAAACGTACTCGACGAATATCGAACTATTAAGTACCCAGTATCGGTGTACAAACTGTCTTAAAAACTAAATCAAATCATATACAATAATGACTATAAATAATCATTAAATCAGTAGAAAAAGATATTTGTGGTCATTTATAGGACACTTTGAATCACTTAACTATACGTTTAACCGGTCCTATCACGAGTGGTGAGACAATTCACGTGTGTTTTGCTCTCTTCCTTTCGCCTACACACTTTAGACGACTCCCAACTTTATTCAAAGTTCCAACAGTTTGGAAAACCCATCGCGCGCCTATTTGGCCATATTGATGGCGTTCGTGGATGATAGATTTTCAAAAATACGATGCACCTTCATAGTTCATTCAGATGCCGATAATTCGTCGAGGTATTTCAAGTCAAATTGATAGTTAGAAGGGGAATTATTCAATTTCCACCAAGATGCCCAGATCTTAAGCCTTCGGACTTTATATAGGGATATTTGAGACATCATTGGGTTCTAAACAAGAACTGTACGGTGTTTTGACTGTTCAAAAACGTTTTCCTTTGATCTGATGTGTGAGATCTCGCATTGTCGTGATGGAAAATGATTTTTTTCGAACAAATGCTGGTTTACTATTCAGAATTGACCGTTCTATGTTGCTCTAATGGAGCGGTGGCGACTGTCCAGTTGTCCAGGTGACCATTTGCTTCCAAGTGAAAGATCCGACCACGATTGAATTCGGAAAACCAGCCGTGGCACGAGATGGTGCTTCATCGCCAAAAATCGAAGGGATTTGATCGGTACACTGCTGGTTTAATGTCAAAATGTCAAACACTAGTTGGGTATGTGAAAAGACGCAATTGGAAATATTATTCGGGGCTCTAACCGCTCTAAATGAATAAGACAATGAAAGAAATTTGCCCTAAGACGTAATAACAGTCAACCAAATGATTCAAGAAGTCGTATCGCCAAGATTATATTGCAGAAGATGGTTTTCGAGTGGAGTGGCCTGCGTACAGACCTGACCTAAATCTAATAGAAAATTCATATATATAATTTTGATATACCCTGTATATTATTGTTCTTGGCTTTAATTAAAATGGTGAAACCAAATTTCTTGCGCTATCAAAGTGTCTAGGAAATTACCGATAGTAGAAACTCTAAACTGGCCTACGAATGCAATGGCCTGCATACAGACCTGACCTAAATCTAATAGAAAATTCATGGGATGAGCTAAAAGTCAAAAGTTCTATGCACGTAATTACATATTAAAAGTTTAAATCGATTCCTCCCAATTTTTTCTTCTGAATATTCTGAACCAATTTCTTAACATCCTGTATAATTTTTTTTTTGTTGAAAAAAATTAAATGAGATATCTTATAAATTTAAAAAATGTTATAACAAAAATTTGTATCAACTTCCGGTCAAACCAGTAGTTTCCTATTCATTTTGATATACCCTGTATATTATTGTTCTTGGCTTTAATTAAAATGGTGAAACCAAATTTCTTGCGCTATCAAAGTGTCTAGGAAATTTCCGACAGTAGAAACTCTAAACTGGCCTACGAATGCAATGGCCTGCATACAGACCTGACCTAAATCTAATAGAAAATTCATGGGATGAGCTAAAAGTCAAAAGTTCTATGCACGTAATTACATATTAAAAGTTTAAATCGATTCCTCCCAATTTTTTCTTCTGAATATTCTGAACCAATTTCTTAACATCCTGTATAATTTTTTTTTTGTTGAAAAAAATTAAATGAGATATCTTATAAATTTAAAAAATGTTATAACAAAAATTTGTATCAACTTCCGGTCAAACCAGTAGTTTCCTATTCATTTTGATATACCCTGTATATTATTGTTCTTGGCTTTAATTAAAATGGTGAAACCAAATTTCTTGCGCTATCAAAGTGTCTAGGAAATTTCCGACAGTAGAAACTCTAAACTGGCCTACGAATGCAATGGCCTGCATACAGACCTGACCTAAATCTAATAGAAAATTCATGGGATGAGCTAAAAGTCAAAAGTTCTATGCACGTAATTACATATTAAAAGTTTAAATCGATTCCTCCCAATTTTTTCTTCTGAATATTCTGAACCAATTTCTTAACATCCTGTATAATTTTTTTTTTGTTGAAAAAAATTAAATGAGATATCTTATAAATTTAAAAAATGTTATAACAAAAATTTGTATCAACTTCCGGTCAAACCAGTAGTTTCCTATTCATTTTGATATACCCTGTATATTATTGTTCTTGGCTTTAATTAAAATGGTGAAACCAAATTTCTTGCGCTATCAAAGTGTCTAGGAAATTTCCGACAGTAGAAACTCTAAACTGGCCTACGAATGCAATGGCCTGCATACAGACCTGACCTAAATCTAATAGAAAATTCATGGGATGAGCTAAAAGTCAAAAGTTCTATGCACGTAATTACATATTAAAAGTTTAAATCGATTCCTCCCAATTTTTTCTTCTGAATATTCTGAACCAATTTCTTAACATCCTGTATAATTTTTTTTTGTTGAAAAAAATTAAATGAGATACCGTATCTTATAAATCTAAAAAATGTTATAACAAAAATATGTATCAACTTCCGGTCAAACCAGTAGTTTCCTATTCATTTTGATATACCCTGTATATTATTATTCTTGGTTATAATTTTAATGCGCTATCAAAGTGTATAGGAAATTTCCGACTGGCCTACGAATACAATGGACGAAAATCATTTTGACCCATAGACGCGTTTATAAATTCTATCTGTTATTTATTTCGTTAAATCTAAATAAAATTAAATCGAAATATCAACAAATAAGTTCGATTAAGAAAGGTATGCCAACAATTTCGACGAATTCCATATTGTTGTTTCGTCCGAAAATAATGGGGCTTCTCAATGCCAAATTGTATGGCTAGGCGCGCACTTAAAATGGTCATCTAATTATGTAAAAGGCCGGGCAAATACTTATCATGCACGGAATAAAAATGTATAAAAAAGAAGAAGAAAAAAAAAGACCCGTTTCATTTCGCACCCAAGACAGGGACGGATCCAATCTGACAAGACGTTCGCGCCGAGATTTTCGACATTTTTTTTTGTTTTTTCTTTTTTTTTTACATCATTAGGTTTTATTTGTTAATTTTTGTGATAAATCTGAAAACTTTTTCACCTCCAATTTCCATGAATTCGATTTTAATGAAATTTTGACGACAAATAGGGAATACCTTAAAAAACAGAATTTACCCTAAGTGGATGTGTGCTTTTGTCCTAGGGGTGAGTTTCACCCCAACTAGGGGACGAAAATTTTTATGTTGAAAGTAACCGCGGAAATTGATAGAGGAGTAAATTTTAAGCAAAAAATACCAGATTCGAGCCCTTTTAAAAATAGAGTGCTAAAGAAATTTATAAACTTTTAGGTTATGAAATTCCTTATAAATCTACGTTTTAATTGACTAATTTGCTCGAAAATTAACGGAAATTAGGCCAAAAAACTAAATATAATCCAAATTTCCTTTTTAATTGAACAAAATTCCAATGTAATTAAAAAAAATTTACCCCATAACACATAATATATAAGGGACGTTTAAGTATAACATTGTACAAATCTTGTAAATAATTTTTTTGTCATAAGGGATAATTTATAGGGGTTGAAAATTTTAAGTATAATAATATTCAAGTTAAAAGAGATTAAAAAATGTCAATTTGTATTTGTAAATGTAAATTTAAGGTTGTGATGTGTTCTACGGGGTATTTTAAAATTGTAACAAATTCCACACCCCGTACAATATAAAAATAAATTAATAATAAAAAACTGTTACGGCCAAAACATTCGAATAGTAGTAAAAATTCTATAAAATTATTTATTTCGTTAATATCCGTTGAATCTGATACAGGGTTAATCAAAATAGTAATACATTATTTTCTCGGTTGTTTCGAATGAATCACCTTGTATTTTATATGTGTTAAATACTACCAACATATTTTTTTTATCAAGCATTTCCTATAACTATAAATAATAATTCTTGAAATATTTTTCCCTATAAGATTGTAAATAATTTTAAAATGGTGATTACAATCATTCAAAATTTCAAAGGACTAAGGAGGCACACTAATAAATCACCCTGTATATTATTTATTATTGTTTTTAAGACATATTAACATGATATTTGTAAATGTGGACGCTTGGAACACGTCGATTTGAATCAGCATTTCAAATACCACCCCCTGTATATTATTTATTTTTTAGAATTTTTGTTGTAAAAAAAGTATTTATTAAATTATTTCAAAATTAAAATTTTTGATTGATAAATTTTCATAAAACGTCGAAATGGCATTGTTTTTATTGATATAAAACCGTCCCTGACAACAACCTCGACATTCCTGAGCCGTGGCTCGTGCCCGCATGTACGGACGTTCTCAACACTGACCTCACTTGCCTTTTATACGATGTTGCCAAATTGTTTTTTTTTCGTAATCAAAATCGATATTAATACAAAAATATACAAATTACGAAATTATATATAAAAAAAAATAAAAGTCAAGAACTTTTATTTGGGTTGAAATTGAAACAAAATTCGTGGTAATGTTAAACGGCGACGGTTGTACAAGTGGCCACATCTGTGTGTTACTCAGAAAAAAATATTTAATTTAACGACTCGGTAGAAAACACGTATTTTAAACAAAAATTGCAACTGGTTCAGTATATTATAATCGATGACTAATTCATTTGGTATTAAGTTTAGTTTATTACTAATTTTTTTCTTCTTCTGATATCACATTTCTGCCTACGCCATCACTTTGTATAACGAGTAGGTAACTGGATTTGTTTACAAACATTTTCGTATCGTGGCGAATACAAAGAAATTCGATTATAAATTGAAAAATAAATTTTGAATTGAATAATAAATTCAATGATTAGAAGATTCAAATTTTGACCCTACACTTTCGAATTGTTCGATGTGACATTAATAGATTACGACACAGTGAAAGCAAATTTATTTATGACGATTAGAAATAAATAAACATTTTACTAATATAATAAACTAATAGATGCTTAACCTATTTAACACAGGAAATTTTCATGTTAATACTGCCCAAAAAAATATTTCGTTAAGAATCAATTTAAAATTTAACATAACCCTGAATTTCCCTCCGATTTTGATACCACAAATGTACAGGGTGACTCATAGTTTCAAAGTGGATATTTGCGGGTCAAAGGGAAGGGGAAATAAAGTCATTGGCGTGCGGCAATAATATTTGCGGATTGAACGTGAAGAAAGAAATCGATGATTCATTGGCGTGCGGCAATCTTTAAGGAGTCGAAGATGAAATAAAATCTACAATTCATTGGCGTGCGCCAATATTTGGAGGGTCAAAGGTTGAAAAAATAGACGTCATAGGCGTGCGTCAATGTTTAGAGGGTCGAAGATTGAAAAAATCGACGAGTCATAGGCGTGCGGCAATAATATTTGCGGATTGAAAATGAAGAAAAAAAATCGACGAGTCATTGGCGTGCGGCAATCTTTAAGGGGTCATAGATGAAAAAAATCTACGAGTCATTGGCGTGCGCCAATATTTGGAGGGTCGAAGATGAAAAAAAAAATCGACGAATCATAGGCGTGCGCCAATGTTAAGAGGGTCGAAGATGTAAAAAAAAATCGACGAGTCATTGGCGTGCGGCAATCTTTAAGGGGTCATAGATGAAAAAAATCAACGAGTCATTGGCGTGCGCCAATATTTGGAGGGTCGAAGATGAAAAAAAAATCGACGAATCATAGGCGTGCGCCAATGTTAAGAGGGTCGAAGATGTAAAAAAAAATCGACGAGTCATTGGCGTGCAGCAATATTTGGAGGGTCGAAGATGAAAAAAAAATCGACGAGTCATTGGCGTGCAGCAATATTTGGAGGGTCAAAGGTGAAAAAAAATCGACGAGTCATAGGCGTGCGGCAATGTTAAGAGGGTCGAAGATGTAAAAAAAAATCGACGAGTCATTGGCGTGCAGCAATATTTGGAGGGTCGAAGATGAAAAAAATCGACGAGTCATTGGCGTGCGCCAATGTTTGGAGGGTCGAAGATGAAAAAAAAAATCGACGAATCATAGGCGTGCGCCAATGTTAAGAGGGTCGAAGATGTAACAAAAATCGACGAGTCATTGGCGTGCAGCAATATTTGGAGGGCCGTAGATGAAAAAAAAAAATCGACGAATCATAGGCGTGCGCCAATGTTAAGAGGGTCGAAGATGTAACAAAAATCGACGAGTCATTGGCGTGCAGCAATATTTGGAGGGTCGTAGATGAAAAAAAAAATCGACGAGTCATTGGCGTGCAGCAATGTTAAGAGGGTCGAAGATGTAAAAAAATCGACGAGTCATTGGCGTGCAGCAATATTTGGAGGGTCAAAGGTGAAAAAAATCGACGAGTCATAGGCGTGCGCCAATGTTAAGAGGGTCGAAGATTTAAAAAAAAATCGACGAGTCATTGGCGTGCAGCAATATTTGGAGGGTCGAAGATGAAAAAAAAAATCGACGAGTCATTGGCGTGCGGCAATATTTGGAGGGTCATAGTTAAAAAAAAATCTACGAGTCATTGGCGTGCGCCAATATTTGGAGGGTCGAAGATGAAAAAAAAAATCGACGAGTCATTGACGTTCGGCAATATTTGGAGGGTCAAAGGTGGAAAAAAATCGACGAGTCATTGGCGTGCAGCAATATTTGGAGGGTCGAAGATGTAAAAAAAATCGACGAGTCATTGGCGTGCGGCAATAATATTTGCGGATTAAAAATGAAGAAAAAAAATCGACCATTCATTGGCGTGCGGTTTTATTTTGTGAATCGAATCGAAATAATTTTTAACGTTTGAAAGTAGATTTGTCTTGGGAGTGGATTTTCGAATATTTTGTAAACGTCGGCAAGTATGTAAAACCAATAAATTGTAAAAGCGGAACAGCAACGTCGAGTGTCAGGCGGTGCTAATAGAGAAACGAAAATTTTTTTTGTCTTTAAAAGACGAAAAAAAAATTGTGATTGTTACTAAAATGAGAGAAAATGTACATTTTCGATCATCTACAGTGACAAATCGAGAAAATTTTGTTAAATATTAGAAAAATACAATTTTTAAATTTTGACTTACTTCTAGAACATCTTGAGCGGTTATGAGGTAGTCTCTTAACATGGCTTCCTGTATGGCTCGCCATTCTTGTCTCGGGTCTTCCAATTGCGTTATTTCTGAAATAAAACATCAAAAATTGTACACATAAAACAACTATAGCCCCACCTGATTTGTTCATATTATATTATTTGAATATACGCATGAGAAACGTCAGCATTAATTACTTTTGTAAAAAATCAGGCGCAGCTATAAATAGAAGTACAACGACAGCAAATTATACCCCGAGAAATGTTCACATGCCGAACACGTATTTTACGAATGCCATTCTATGGATTATAAATCTTCCAGGGTATTAGAAACGACTGTTTTTAGAAACGAATTTCCCTTCTACATTGAATATGATATTAATTTTTTTCATTTTATATACTTACGATTGACGTGATCGATATAGTAATGTCCGATATGACCGTCGAATGCTTCTTCCCATCCTAAAGGTAACTCGTTTCCTATACAATCGGCGAAAGTTTGGGGTTTGGTATATCTGGAAAACAAAATGTCGTATTGGCTATTTGAATCCTTAGAAATTGTTTTTAAAAACCTTTATTGACGACCAAAACTGCAGCAACTAGCAATATGATCGATAAATTCCACCAAATGGCGAAAGACGACCCTCAGATTGAGGTTAAAACGATAAAAAGACCTTTTTTTTTTTAGTTTGGGAACAGAAAATAATCCGAGGGTACTAGTTCTGGTAAATAGGGTGCATGAGGTATTAATTTTGGCCATTGCAATAACCGATGTGTAAACTGGTGCCTTCTCTTGATGAAAAACACTTTTTTGAGCTTGATTTCTCCGCTCAAACGTTGCAATAAGTTTTCGTAATACTCGCAGCTGCTAGTTTTTCCTTTTTGAATGAAAATCACCCCAAGCGCATACCAAAAAAACCGACACCATGTCTTTGGAACCGGTTCTTCCTTTTCAGTCCATTGTTTTTTCGTTTCGAGCGTGAAATTATGGATCCATGGTTATGAATCGGATTTATTTTTGTTCCATTTCTGTCCTGTCAACATGTCAACTGTCATTTCAGCGACAGTTGACCGCCATGTTTGTTTAGTGTCAACAAGTCTCCCCCAGATTCAGCATTTCGAAATGTAAATGATTGTTAAGTTGATAGAATCAAATTCTTTGAACAAATCTGTCAAATACGCGATGTCTGCTTTGAAATTGATCAAGTTTTCTCTTTAAATCTGGATCTTTACTTTCCAGAAACTGTAAAATTCATTTTTCCGACACTGGTGATCACTAATATCGATCTACTTTTACTTTTACATTGGTGAGGAATCAAACAAGTTCGTGCAAGATTGCAAGTACGAGTCTGTACGTTTGAACAACGTTGCGGACGGGACGACGTCCGGCGCGGCGTACTGAATATGAAATATTAAAATTTCAACAACAGTCACTTAATTTTACACTAATTTTCCCCTGTATAATAAATAATTATTATCACATTTGAAATTCTACAATCGAAACCACAACATGACTAATCATTTCCAGATAGGTTAAGCGTATCATAACCTAGTGTAAATTCTTTAGCAATGACACATTTTTTTACGCAGTAAATTCGTCCAAAAAAGAAGTGACTTAACACCAAATTGTAAAAAAAAAACAAAACACAAATACCGCATCAATAAATCAATGTCTCATTTTATTTACGTTTCTTCAATTCGCACTTATACAGGGTTTCCCAAAGAAAAATCGACTCCCAGAAAAGACGTTTTTAAATATCACGTAGAAAGTTTTTGAGACACGCTGTAACACTAGAAACTCGACCAGTGTCGACTCGTTAATAACATATGCACACGCCCTGAGGCGGGAATCTTTTGGTCGTAATCAACGACGCATTCATAGCATCATCATCATCATCATCATCATCATCATCATCATCATCATCATCATCATCATCATCATCATCATCATCGGCATACAGAACACTCCTTTTCCTCCTTAGGGCCGACTTTCGATACAAATACACGCAAGCAATACCCAGAACCTGAACTGGTTAAATTGTGATAGAAGTAGATGAATGTACAGGTCCGTATTACGGATATTTTCAATTTAATCTAAAAGGATTCAGCGAGATAATTGAATTTAAAAAAAATATATATATTTAAAAAGCTCTTTACGAAAATTTTTCAACCAATTTTGTTATAAAATCGCCCGAACAAAAGTTCTAGCGTCTAGAAGATTTTTTTACGATTTTAAAATATTATTAAGAATTTAATTCACAACAAAAAATGTCTGCATAAATTTTTTGTGTGACTGTGTGATTAAAGATGACGATCCGGTGTTGCCACTACACCAACCTAGATTGAGCTAAGTTAAAAATAACAGTTTTCTTTATACGAGTATTAATACTAGTCAATTGGAAATTTTGACAAATGACATAAAAAAATTAACAATATAGTCAACTCGTTGTCGTGTATCTCCTGTTATTTTGTCCGGACGCGCACTGTCATTTGTCATCGTCTATTTGTCAAGCTGGGTACACACGTTCCGGTATACCGAAAACCGTACAGGTAAACCGGAACGTGTGTATAGGGCCTTATGACTGGATTTATTTGTCTGCGGGTTTTTTTTTTATTTTAAATGATTCGATGGGTGAATTTTTCAAAATAAATTATATTGACGTGTGTTGAATTAGTTACATAACGAAGTGATATATTTCGATTGATTACTGGTTACAGACCTGAAAAGAGAATAAGTAGAATGAACTCGCATGTTGTTTGTAATTATCGATCGTACTTATTATTTTTAAGAGATAATGATGGCGAACCTCAATTTTTATTTCACATTTAGAATGTCTTGTAGTACCAAATTATAAGCGTATATAAATTTTATTGTTGTTCTGTCGATTATTAATTAATTGCAATTTTTTCTCTGGATAATCGGCTACCTTGACCTTGGGGATAGTTTTCTTTCTTATTTTCCACACGTAGAAAAACCAGTAAAGCTGGGTTGATATTTTTTATCCACCTTAAATGTGTATTTATGTCCTTAAAATGACAGATTGTCCTTCTAAATTGTGAAATTCAATTTATTACACCCTGTATTTTAAGTAAAATCGATTGTTTTTGATAGATTTTTATTTTTAGCGTCTTTTTTTCAGTAATAAACGTCATTTTTTTTATGCAATTTTCAATTTATTGGCATATCCCCCCCATACTATGAAGTTTTATTTATTATACCCTGTATACTAAAGAAAATCGATTGATCAAACTAATATTTTCTCATATAGTCTTCTATCCAGTAATAAAAGTCATTTTGTTACTCAATTATACTATTATACTAAAAGGTTTTCTTTATTACATCCCGTATATTGAAGAAAATCGATTGTTTTAAACCGATTTTCATCATATAGCATCTTCTTTCAAGCAATTAACGCCATTTTGTTGATTCGATTATCAATTTCTTGTTATTTTCTCCCGTACTAGAAGGTTTTCTTTAACACACCCTGTAAATTGAAGAAAATCGATTGTTTTAAACCGATTTTCATCATATAGCATCTTCTTTCAAGTAATTAACGCCATTTTGTTGATTCGATTATCAATTTCTTGTTATTTTCGCCCATACCAGGTTTTCTTTATCACACCCCGTATATTGAAGAAAATCGATTATTTTAAACCGATTTTCATCATATAGCATCTTCTTTCAAGTAATTAACGCCATTTTGTTGATTCGATTATCAATTTCTTGTTATTTTCTCCCGTACTAGAAGGTTTTCTTTAGCACACCCTGTAAATTGAAGAAAATCGATTGTTTTAAACCGATTTTCATCATATAGCATCTTCTTTCAAGCAATTAACGCCATTTTGTTGATTCGATTATCAATTTCTTGTTATTTTCTCCCGTACTAGAAGGTTTTCTTTAGCACACCCTGTAAATTGAAGAAAATCGATTGTTTTAAACCGATTTTCATCATATAGCATCTTCTTTCAAGTAATTAACGCCATTTTGTTGATTCGATTATCAATTTCTTGTTATTTTCGCCCATACCAGGTTTTCTTTATCACACCCCGTATATTGAAGAAAATCGATTATTTTAAACCGATTTTCATCATATAGCATCTTCTTTCAAGTAATTAACGCCATTTTGTTGATTCGATTATCAATTTCTTGTTATTTTCGCCCATACCAGGTTTTCTTTATCACACCCCGTATATTGAAGAAAATCGATTATTTTAAACCGATTTTCATCATATAGCATCTTCTTTCAAGTAATTAACGCCATTTTGTTGATTCGATTATCAATTTCTTGTTATTTTCTCCCGTACTAGAAGGTTTTCTTTAACACACCCTGTATATTGAAGAAAATCGATTGTTTTAAACCGATTTTCATCATATAGCGTCTTCTTTCAAGCAATTAACGCCATTTTGTTAATTCGATTATCAATTTCTTGTTATTTTCTCCCTTATTAGAAGGTTTTCTTTATTACACCCTGTATATTGAAGAAAATCGATTGTTTTAAACCGATTTTCATCATATATCGTCTTCTATTCACTAATAAACGCCATTTTGTTGATTCGATTATCAATTTCTTGTTATTTTCGCCCATACTAGAAGGTTTTCTTTATTACACCCTGTATATTGAAGAAAATCGATTGTTTTAAACCGATTTTCATCATATATCGTCTTCTATCCAATAATAAACGCCATTTTGTTGATTCGATTATCAATTTCTTGTTATTTTCTCCGTTACTAGAAGGTTTTCTTTATTACACCCTGTATATTGAAGAAAATCGATTGTTTTAAACCGATTTTCATCATATATCGTCTTCTATCCAATAATAAACGCCATTTTGTTGATTCAATTATCAATTTCTCGTTATTTTCTCCCTAACTAGAAAGTTTTCTTTATCACACCCTGTATATTGAAAAAATCGATTGTTTTAAACCGATTTTCATCATATAGCGTCTTCTATCCAGTAATAAACGCCATTTTATTGATTCAATAACAATTTATTGTCATTTACTCATTAACTACATTAATTACACCCTGTATATCGTAGAAAATCGATTGTTTCAAATCGATTCTTCTCACATAGCCTCTTCTATCTAGTGATAAAACGTCATTTTGTTGACTAAATGATCGATTTCTTGTTATTTTCTCCCACACTATAAGGTTTTCTTTATCACACCCTGTATATTGAAGAAAATCGATTTTTAAGCCGATTTTTCTCATTTGGCGTCTTCTATACACTAATTAACGACATTTTGTTGATTCAATTAATAATTAATTATCATTTACCCATATACTATAAGATATTATAAATTACACCTTGTATAATGAAGAAAATCGATGGTTTTAAACCTATTTTTCTTATTTAGCTTCATCTATCCAGTAATAAATGACATTTGGTTGATTAAATTAGCATTTAATTACTTCCCCCATACTATGTAATTTTATTTTCAATCTATTTTATTTTCCCTCAACCTCGTATACTGACAAAAAGTAACAACTCGTCTTTCAAATCGAAAACATTCGAAAGATTTCTTTACGTACCGAACGACATAAATTCCTAAATTAAAATATGTGTAACTGAGCAAAACATAGTTTTGTACGAGTTCCAGGAATAGATTTTTGGCACCATAATACGCCAATAAACTGTGGAAATTATACTGAAATACAATAGACGCCAAACAGTCTGGTCTGTTCGAATATCAGAAATATGCAAAATGTCTCGTCTAAATAATCGACAGTCACAACATTTTTTTTTTGTTTGTATCGGTTGCAGATGTCGACATTTTCTATATTATTTGGATACTAAGGTTACTACGCCACTGGTATTACTGAGGATAAATTAAAATCAATTAAAAGGGTACTTTTCATGCGGAATGGTCTGTTTCATTTGCTCGCGATCTAGTAAAGTATAAGCAACGAGATTCTACTTTTATAACATTTGCATGTGAACGGAAGAAATATGTAAATTAGTAAAGATGAGACTATAAAGTTTCTTGAATTAACGTTCAATGTCCGCGATGTAAAAAATTTGTAACCGTCATTAAATTTACGCGGCAATTATATTAGTGCCAAGTTAAAAGTTTTTAGGTTAGGTTTCGAAATATCTATCGATTTAATCATATTGTAACAAATTATCACGATTAGATTAATTAATAATTACAGTACGTTTTAAATTCCTCATTTGAAAAATATTTCTATGATGAACGCGTGGTTCTAAAAAGCCTGACTCATCTTTAATTGTCGTTGTGTTATTAAAGTGGCGATTTGCTTTAGAATTTATTGAGTTTTGTCAAATATGGCGGATCTTATGATTGTATTTACATTGTTGTCAAATTTCCCAATTTTCTGGAAAGCTTACGTGTATTTATATTACGTACTACTATTATTATTTCTATTTATATCATTATAATCATGTTGTGAACGTTATTTAAATCAATAAAAGGAATTTATAATTAGAAAAAAAGTAATATAGAGAAAATATTTCAAACATTCACTTCATGACTCAATGTCTTTTATTATCATCTTGAACTATGGAGTGGGTTGTTAATTCTAAATAAGATTGAATTGAAGATATACATACACAAAGGTGTGACTAATAAATTGTGATTGTGAAATTCCTATCATAACTAATTCGTTTAAATAGAAAAAAAATGTATTGTACTTAATTTTCATTAGGATAATAACCTTAAACTATTTTTGAATTTGTAGAAACTTATAAATAAATTAATTGGAGTTGATTTAATTATTTAAACGACCAGAAATGACTAGTTCATAAAACTAACGGCTTTAGTAGATCTGTAGGTTTAATTATTCGTATAATTATTATAAAAAAATCGCCTACGTTAACTAAATAATATTTTCTCACGTATTTATCAATTATTAAAAAAAAAAACTATTTTTACGAGAAGGTACACAGTGTAGTTGGGTACTATGGATGTGTGAGTAACATTCAATGACCTCACCTTTGGAATTTTGCCGCCGAATCGGTAGTAGGAGGTCTGGAATGTTAATTATCTTTTAAAAAAATCAACTGCTACTAAAATCATATATGCTTACTTTCTCTATTCGTAAACTAAAATATTTTTTAAAAACGTACCAACGTTCTAAAATGTCGAAATGTGCAAAATGCAAATTCCACATAGTTCGAAAATTTCACAAGATCCTTAATTTGCATTTCATTTAGTGACGCAAAATATATTCACGGAAAGATTGTAAATATTTTTAGACACTACAATCTAATATTTATCTTTTCGTTTGCGCATATTTTCAACCAGGCGGCGACACAAGTACCACTGTTTTTGAATATTAAATATCCACGAATATCTAAGCAAACACGTTCAAATACACCCCTTAACAACAATAATAATACTCACAAAGTTATATCACCGCCCCATTTACTTTTTAAATGTTATTTAAAACGAGGTGAAACCTCTGGTAAGTTTGGAATGTCATCAATTATATTTGTGTCATTTTTTTTAAACCAAAGAAAAAACTAACACATCCAAAAATTCACACAGCCTACTCGACGATAATATTGCTTAAATTGTCGGAAATTGAATTCTAAAAATGTCATTCAACTTTTTAATCCAGTAAAAGAGATAGTGCAATGGAATGCTACTATTCCTACCTGTCTCTGGGGTCAATCCACGTAGTTTTCTTCGAAATGTGATCGATAAAATAAATTTTTCCATCGTAATCTTGTCCAAAATCCCAACCGTCGGGCAATGGGATTTCACCATTTCGTTTTCTCGGCATAATTCACGACTTAATCCATTCAATACACTTTAACTATCACACACAACACTGACTACGCGGCCATGTTGAATACCACATTATCAACTTTACACTGTTGCCGTCTCGTTCTTAACTCGAATCTCCAGATAAACGAACGACACTATAAATGAGAAAAATGTTGTAGTGTGAGGAAGCAACTATTTGAGACGTCGCTTATCTACGTCTATCATTTTAATTACAACTACTAAATAGCTTCAAGCACTTCTACTACACGCCAGAATTAATTTATACTAAACTTAACGCACGTCATTTTATTACAAATATATTGTTTTTATTAGAACCAACTACTATAAATGAGATTTTTATTATTAGTTTATTGTTAAGATTAAGAAACATCTCTTATAACAAAAATAAAAAAAGTTAGTCGCATTGTATCATTAGATTTTAATGTCCAAGTTTTTACTAAGATTCCTGAATATCGGCAACGCAGTAGCTATCTTGACGTAAAGACATTCCACCAATGGAGCGCGCTTAGCCTCGAGTAAGGAATGCGACTATTATATTGTACGGAGTTATAGGAATTCACAGTTAGGTATATCAAACGTCGAACCTCATCTAGAAACTTGGGTGCAACTGATAGGTATATAGGATGTCCTATTAACAATTTTTTTTCATCTGACTCAAATTAGTATTGAGAAATTTGCATAAACGTCCATTTTGTTATCTACCTTTTTTTGTTTATGTAATATGTTGAAAAAATTTATAAGGTGACGATAGTTGAAATATTCAATTGATAATAATTTGATAGATAAATTCATTTCTAATTATTGGTCTGTGTTGTTATTGAATTTTTTTCGATAAGGAAAAAATATCAAATTAAAAGGGTATCGTGTGATTCGATTTTTTTGCTTACGAGGGTAGTTTTCAAAGTAAGTAAGTTATTCAACCAATTCTATGATTCTTTTCTTATCAGACGACGTAAATTAGTTGTCTAAAATATTTTTATAACGATATAAACCAAGTTGTATCTGCCTCGTCGATTTCTATAAATTTCTTACCTGTTACTTTTAAATTTAGTTGTATTTAAACTTGTAGTTAATTTTTTTTTCATACTGTATATTATAAATCAAAATTTTTTATACATTTTTCTGATATAATTTGAGAGGTAAATAAATTTCAAAATTTGAAGTAATCTTTCTCGGTACGTAGAAACAAATATTTGTGACAATCTGTATATAGTGTATGTTCTGCGTGTGAAATAGTACAGGGCATTATTCACGATCCTACTACTAGCCAACAGCAAATTATACGAATTCCATGTGGTAATTTTTATACCAGTTCTGCAGAGGAATTTGAGAAATTCATGGGCAATTTTTAATAAATGCATTTTTTTGTTTCGTCCGTTTAAAAAAAAATAGACGTATCTTGAAGTACCGTTAAGTTTTTAACAAGGTGGGTGAAATAGTCGAACAGTTTGATTCAGTAATAAAAAAGATAAAACTACGAGGTAGATTTAAAAAGAAGTAGACATAAATCTAATATTTATTTATTAAATATTTCTTTTTTTATAGTTTATCATTTTTGCTCATATCACTGGTCAGATCTGGGTTTTAAAATTCGATATTGACAACTAATGTACTATTTTAACTAAATAGGTTATTCTTCTTTCTCCTGTTACACTTGGCCTTCACCTATATGTTTGAATTTGTCCAGGGAACTAACAAGAATATTTACAGATGAATATGAAAGAAATATATAACTCTAACTCAAAAATGTCCTCATTATTGACGGACTTTATTCAATGGTAGTGTTATAAAAAGTGTATGAATCATCTTGTAATATTTACAAATCCTTACCTATCTAAAATAAGCTGAATAACCCTGACAGCAGAGACCTTTCTAATTTCAAAGAAGATAAACCTTGATTCCTGATATAACAGTTTAAATCCTAGTTTATTTATAATATTAATTCCAAATTTTCAATTTCATACATTTTATTTAGAAATACATAATAAAATATACATTTTTATGGTAAGTAATAAACTTTCTCATTATTTTTTACCAATAAAAAAATTTATTACATTTATAAATTAAATAACTGTGTTAATTTAATTTTAGTATCATTAGGACCTGAAACTTTATGCCCAATAACCCTTTTATCAGTGTATATTTCGTAATCGTTACCCCCTTTATCAGTTTTATCACCAAAGAAATGTATTTCATCGAAACCTTCATCTTGTAAGTGTTTTAAACAGTAAGTTTTGTCCCAACCATTAGGAAAAACATCAAAACTAATTTGGCCACCTATACTGTAAGTTAAATCTAAGTCTGGAAATTCCTTTTTCAAAGCTTCTATCATAGTTTTGCGAATACCATGTTCTTCATCATATGTATAAAAAGCTTCTCTTTCTTCTTGGGAACATGATCTACCTATTGGTGAAATATTCAACATACCGTTTCTGAATTCGACGAATGTCCCTCTTTTAATAGGTAGAGTTATGCTTGAAAGGTATTTTAATACGTAGTTTATGAAATTTTGTAACTTATCTTCACCTATAAACTTCTGGATACTTTGTTTTCCAGCTTCTTCACCATTTCTATAATAAACAAGTCCATTTTCGCTGAATACATATTTAAATTTATGTATAACGTCTTCTCCCTTCATTTGTTCAGCTATTTTCTTAAAATCTGATCCACCTACTAATCCTAAATGGCAATGCGGCTTTACCTTTTCTAATAAAAATGTGTATAAATCCGATTCTATAACATTTCTGGGTTTTGTTAAAGTACCATCCACGTCGAATAAACACAAAATTTTTCTTGGCATATTAAAACAAACTTAAAATACCACGTATGCAGAAGTAAATTAAAGATAAAAAATAAATGTACACAATATTTACTCAAGTCTAGATGCTTTATTGGCAAATTCACATCCAAATATTAGTGAGTCATATTTCATAGTGGTCTGTTTCTTACTTGGTCAATAGTAACATTTTTTGATAATAAATCAATTTTAAGACATTTACAACACAAATAATATTATCTTTATATAAATACATAATTGAATAATGTTAATTTTAATTTAAAAAGTTATTTTTCCTACAAAATTTCCTCATAAATAAGAAATACTTATTAAACCGGCTTTTGGAATCTTACCTACTTACGTAAACGTCAGTGTGGTTGGCATATGACAGTGACACGTAATAAGGTGACAGTAACATACAAACAATTTACAGCTGTTAAAAATAATAATTCTTTAATACATTATAAATATGGATACTTCTGATAGTGAATACTTCGAAAGTGCAGACGAAGAAATATATCCAGATGATGATCCATCCAAAAACCATGATACAAAAAACGATAAATTGACAAGCGAGTTTCAAAAAGATTTAATAAATTTAAAATTAAATGAAAGTACCAAAAATACAACCTCCAAACAAGATTTAGGTATAGACATTGATATCAATAAGGCTAAAAATAGTAGTGGAACCCCCTTGGAGTCTGAAAGAAATCAAGACAATAACTTTAATATAGAAAATAAGAAAAATAATAAAGTGATGATTGAAAAATTAGAGTCAGATATTGAGAATAATACTAAATATGATACCCTAGGTGATAAACATGAAGATAATGGAAGTGGGAATGACGATACAGTAAGTAATGTAACTGACACGAAATTTAGTGAAACAAAGGCTTTGAGAAATAGACATTCTAATTCAAATAGAAGTAAAACAATTATAGAAAAAACTGATTCGAATGATGTACAGCAAGTCGTTGGAGAAGCATCTGATGATGAAGAAAATATGTGGGAAAATGACGATTGGGAACCTATCAATGATGATAAAGTGCCTAGTGTTTCTGATGTTGGAATTAAAAATTCAAAACCATTAGAAGAAAAGGACTTACATCTTGGATATAAAGAAGAATTAGCACAAAAAAATGATATGTGGGACAATGATGAATGGGAACCCTTGGAAGAAGTCCAGCCACAAAAACAGGATCAATATACAGAACCTTCATGGTCTAATTGGGGAAATTGGGGAGGAATGACTTCGATTATTACTACTGCTACTCAAGGTGTTTCTACATTGACTCAAAGTTTATCTACTGTCATTGAATCAAGTATGGGAATACCAGATCCAAAGGAATTAGCTAAAATAGATAAAGAAAAAGAGTGTATTGTACAGGAAGAAGAAGAAGAAGAAGTTAGTAACGTATCTAATGTGGGTATGTAAAATATAATCCATATGTATTTGAACCTATTGAGTTTTAAGAATTGAATTTTATGTGATTGAAGGTTTTGGTTTTGGTAATCTATCGAATTTAGTATCTGGGGTGTCTCATATAACAAAATTTGTGGAAAATACTGGTAGTAAGGTAATAACAGGTGGATTAGATACTTTGGAAACCATAGGCAAAAAAACTATGGAAGTATTGCAAGAAGGCGATCCGGGTTTAAAGCACAAAAGGTCACTATTAAAATTAGACAAAAAGAAACCCATTCTCTCTCAAGTTCTTCGGGAGGCCAAGGAAAAAGCCGAAGCCGAAAATAAAGTCTTACAACAAACACATTCCAAAAAAAAATTGAATTATGAAACTTTGTTCGATGATTACCATGGGCTTGTTCATTTAGAAGCTCTTGAAATGCTATCAAAGCAATGTGATATTACTTTAGAGGTAATATACTCAAAATTTCCAGTTTACTTATGATTAAATCGGTTTTATTATGTTAGACTCTCCAAGAAAACTCGTCAGGTAGTGAACTGCAAGATTTGCAAGAAACTATGGACCAAATTAAAGAATTATGTGAACTACCTGATGAAGATGACGACGAAACTTCGAGTTTCGACGACATCAAAGAAAAACTTCAAGCAGCCGTTCAAGAACTAAATGTTAGTATAACGTACGGCAAGTTAATTTCTTTATGGGAAGAAACAGAAACTTGGTTGAATAATCTAAAGTTGGAGTTTTGCGGAGAAGAAGAAATATACCAAGAAGCACTTCAGGTAAGTTAGGAAAACTGTCATACGTCAGTTTGACGTAACATAACCTCTAGGAATTATGTTTTTTGTTTAAAAATGTGATATCACCAATAAAACTCCTCTTTTATAAAGTTTCAATTTTGCTTGTACGAGGGCTGCCCAAAAAATAAAACGAAGATTTGATATATAAAAAATAAAGTATAATATACAAGGCCTTTTTATTAAGTAGAAGATATATTAAAACAATCAAAAATCCTCATCCATTCAGAAAGTAAAAGGTTGAAACAAAAAATAATCACTATTTAAATTGAAGTATTTATCATTTATAATACGAGGGCTATCCAGAATTTTTGTTGTTATTGTCAATAACAATTTCTCGATTGTCAATTATCCTATAGAATTTTTACGGTTTGTAGTTCGAACAAACAACTACGATTATCACATTTACAGGTTCTGGCACAACTGACGGCGATAGCCGTCGAACAATTCCATAAATGCGGCGAATTATTGATGATAAAAGACCATAGAAGTACGGTGGACGAAGCAGATAGTTTAGTACAGTACGTTCGTCATCTATATTTTTTTGTTCAAATTATATTTAACGAAAAATTCATTCGTATAGGTTAACCATGACATTGACGTCTCTTATTGGTTTAGCCGCCGGGAAATTTTCGGAAAAATTGAACGCCAAGTCTTCCCAAACGGGAAATAAGGAATCCATCAATTCTTTGATCACAAACGTTTTCTTTGAGGTAATTTGACTCTCGAACAATATTATTGGAGTATATAGTATCTTATATTGTTTGTTTTTACCCTTTCATGGGGTAAATATGGAAATTATGGGGTTCTAAGATTGATTTTTTCGTATTATAGGCTGGAAATAGTAGTTCGTATATACAGGATGCTTTCCAGTTGTTGGTCCCAGTTCTACAAGCAGGTGCGATGCATAACGATTAAAATTGAATAATTAATTTCATATATTTTCATATTAATTTATTTCTTGAAGAAAATTTGTTGTTTTTAATATACTTTTTTGATAATATACAAAATTTTATTGTAAAATATATTAGATATTGTAAATTCTGTGTTTTATTTCATTTAATACCCTTATTTTTCATTTATCTTCGAGGTAAATTGACGAAATTGATCTTAAAATACAGGAGAATACAAAAAATTAAAATTCTAACATTTTTTCTTAATAATAAAAGCGGGAATTGTCCCAATAAATGCTGATTAAATAATATAAATGTGGTGGCTACAAGGCTACAAAACATAAGTAAAGAAGAAGAGATTTAGGCAAACTGCAATACATATATAAATTTATGAACTTTCCAGGGATGCTCGAAAAAATAAAACTTTAAATAATTGAATTCAGAACGGTAACTAGTGAAATATGCATAACCAACGCCGCTTTTAGCTTATTCAAAATCATGATTTCAAATGTTTCCGAATTCATTCGAAGATAATATCTGAATTGGTTTCCACTAAATTTTCGGACTACCTGTACTACCACTTCTTTATTTTCAAAAAATCTTCCACAAATTAAAGCTACTGCTTTTTCTATTTTTCAAATTGAACTTTCATGAATACGAAAACGCACAACACATAAGTATAAACAACTGTGGAATAATATGGACAAACATCGAAACGTCAAATGTCAAAATAAATCTAAGAACAAGATTTGGAACAAAAAAAATCTTAGTCAGAGTGTTACATAACAGAACGCGAATCGAGCAGCAAAGATCGAAATAAAGTGGATTGCCGAACGATACCGAGCAGTCAGATGTATATAGCCGAACGCAGTAAATACGTGTCAAAATAAAAACAATATGGCTGCTAAGATGATATTTTAAATTGTGTTTTAGATGGAATGAATGGTTTTATTAAAATTTACTTTATAACTAAAGTATGCCTCATTGCCGTTTTATTTTCAAATGTGGAATGAGTAATAACCTAACAACGGAATCAGTTTTCTTTATACGAGTATTAAAACTAAGATTTATATAAAATATTGATGATGTCAGAAACATGTCATAAACTAATAATACAATCACCAAGAGTTACGTAAATCTTTGAAAAGTCACTTTTACTTCAATCCGCCTTCGTATTAACATGAAATCCATACAGATATCCATTTCAAACTTCACAAAAAATGAAGATTTGATAATTAGTAATTGACGTAAATGCACTATGGGTAACTTATTACATTTACTGTACTTATCTATTACGTCTAAAGTAAACCATTTTGTCGATCTTCATTTAGCGATATTTACAATAAATTTTACAGCGTTTGGGTACAGTCTATTCAAAGGCAGTTCATATTTAACTAATTATTTGGATTGCATTTACCGGTAATGTTGAAAATTCTTTTACATAATCACAATAATGTCCACTTGAAATTCTTACCAGGTGAAAACAGTTATTATAGATGAACAATGTAGCCTAAAGTAAATAAAACACTTACCAGGTAAAGTTAACATATACGAACTCTACTTTCACTGTAGCGACACAATTTTGATGTTTAAATACTTCTATAACCAAACTATCGACAAAAAAATCGGAAAATACAACTAAACCCGATTTAAGCAAAAAAACTATTAGGAAACACGAGAAACACATTTCAAACAATGCCAACCCAATTTTATACTTGCCACCCGGCGGCCATATTGGTATAAACGTCAAAGTTTTGGAGTAGCAGGGAAAAAATTCACATTCAAATTACTTTTCAGAAACTATGATCGGATCAGCTTGACAAATTGTTTCATTTGTCTATGGTTTTTTGAACTTAAAAACTATTTATTCCCCTTTAACGAGTATTTACTATTAATTCTGTTGAGCAGCTTCATTGATAGGTTATTGAAATTTGCGGTTTTTGTGTTTTACGGCATTTCAGCATAAAAATAAATTTGGAATTTCCATAGAAAATTGAACGCGATGTTCGGAAATTGTGATTTTGTTCAAGGTTAGGATCGCAATCAGCTTGAGTGACCTTTCTATTTTTATTGAACAATAAGGTTAGGGTAAGTTTGAGCCTTCTAAACCTCATTGTTTATTAAGAGAGTGTGCTAGCTTCACACGGTACTATAAGTACAATTATTTTTACAAAAAAAAAAAATGAAGAAAAATCATCCAAAAAGCAACCACTCTAATCCAAAATAGAGTTAAAAGAATTTTAAAGAGGGAAAAATTACGAAAATAGTTAACTTATATACTTTTCTTATTAGATTGTATTTATTTAGATACTTTCAGTTTTGTTAATTCTCTTTCTAATCAACTAATTTAATACTCACATGAAATAGTACACTTAAATTAAAAAAAAACACAATTTAGAACAGTTAAAAGCACTTAATTCTTATCATCCTCACATTTCAAAAACCAAATATATCACAAAAAGTTTAAATTAACCAATAAAAACCACTTCATATTCATTTTTCTACAGAAAATTTTTCAAAACAATGTAAACAAACCATTTAGACACTTCCGAACATATTACAGGCAACTAGCAGTACAGACTTGAAATGTTTTGTATAAAAATATAATATAGGCAACTTATATTACAAATTGAAATTTAAAAATATCAATTTTTGGATGAATAAACAATAAATTGGATCAAAATCACTTGGGATAGCTACAAAAGTTATTAATAAATACTAGATTGTGAAAATTTGAAAGATGCACGTCAATTTTATGTGGTTCTAACCGAATTACCGCCATCTTGACATACAACCAATTTGACATACCCAAGAAACAAACGGGAAATTCAAATTCAAATATCATGAATGAATGATGAAATTGAAAATGATCACTAATTATAAATAAAGAAGTAAATCCAGAATCACTAATTCACTAAAATATTTTATTGATGACTTTAAGCTATCAACGTGAACCGTCTATAAAATAGATCGTACCTATTTCGAATATTGAATATTTAAATACATAGTATATGCAACTAACATTACAGATTCAATAAAGTATAGGCAACCAACGTTAAGAATACAAGGTCATGGACCTATTGAATTGAGTAAGCGTAGTATTCAATTGAAAGCTAGTTTGATACAATCACAACATAGGTTGTCATTAGTCACAGTCTTGATAAAAATACGAGGTAATTGAAATAAATCATAAGCAAAACCTTTATAAATATCTAATGTAACATAAACAATATATATGTTACTGTATATTATCACCTACTTTTGAGTTCGTTAAAAAGCAAACAGAAAAGTTTTCGCAATTATCGTATTCTAATTTTGAAAAAAAAAACAGCGATAATTAGTAGACATATATATTCCATTAAAAGTAACATTCGAGCGATAAGTTCCATATTTAAGTGGTCCCTCATAAACAAAATTTAATTACTATTAGCAAACAATACGTTGAGTAGTTTAAAATGTTGGCTTTACGTTTAATGTTATTCCTAGTATTTCAAAGCGCGGTTTTATCCTCAATACAATATAAAGCGGAAAATATACAGGCTGTATCAAAAGTTGTGTTCGATATTGTGAAATATAGGACTGACAAGATTTTAGAGGCCGCCGGAGTCAAAAATCGATGTGCAAAAGATTTGAAGAAGCTATTAAAAGACGCCATATTTTTGAAAAGATGGGCATTAGAAAGTAAGAATAAAAATCCTGCTAAATCATTTTATTTTCGAATATTAAGTCGTATAATAAACCACTTGTGGATAGTTGCGAGACCTATTAGTTAGGCAATATGCAATACTACCATGTATGGAAAACATGATTTGTGTTTATCGCGTTGTTAAAACTTTGGCGCTGTTGCCACGTCAACTCCTCACAAATAAAAAGTTTGAATCTTAATTTTAGGAAGTTTCATTTGTATTTTCTTCTAGTGTTAGATGCTTCATCAAAAATACCTAGCGGTTTGTTAGCCGGTAATATTTATATGACAGGAAATTATGATCAATGTTTAAATATAAATCATTACTTGAATGAAACCAATATATACGGACAATACTGTACAGTATTTGTTACTCCAGATAGCGATAAGAACGATCTGGATTTTTTTACTGTAGGAAACGTAAGTAGACGTATCAAATCTTCTTTTTTATATATAAAATCTGACGATTAACTTATCGATTTGACATTTACATATTAACAAACGTCATCAAGCTTCAATGTGTGCAACCCAAATTACAATATAAGGTTTTAATGTATGGAAAATGAATGTGAAATACACAGGGTATTCGATTTTTTCTGGCGGTACACGTAGACGACTGTTAAGTTTGGAAATTTTGACCAATAATAATTAAGTGCGATTGCTTTTTAGTTAAAAGGTTACTTGGGATTAAATACAAGCAAACATACGACAGAATTACTCAAACTAATGAAAGTTAATTATGGTTTATGTATCCCGCATACTTGCTCCATAGAAAACTTACAAAATATTTGGGATTACATCGAAAATACTTTTCGTTTGCCTGTACACATGCATTTTACCGATATGATGTGCAGAAGTAGACTACAAAGCGATTCTTCTTTCGAAATTGACAAATATATCAAGTAAGTTTATTAGAACAGCGAATTTTTAATTTGTATCGAATGAAATAATTCCTCGTATTTAGTAATTTTTAAGACTGTTTCTTATTGTTAAACGGAAATGTGAAATTATACCTCGGAAATCTCTGCATAAACTATCCAATTTCCAATTGAATCATTGATTTATTTAATTTACTTAATAATACATAAAGATCAACCCTCGTATATTTACACCTCGCTACTTACTGTATTGTATTACGTCACGTTAGTCTTTTTTTTTGTCGTGAATGTAGACAGGTATGGTATAGGCAACTAACATTACTAATACGAATAACTCAAATTTTTCTGTTGTTAATATAAAAAGCAATTTAAGTATATTTATATTTTGTTTAAATTCATTTATTTTTTCTTAAATAAAGTCGATTATAATCGCAAATTTATATAGCTTACATTCTTAAATGACTAACAACCAACATTGTGCTTTGTTTATTTCTAGAGCTTTCTTCTTCTTTTACATAATATTACTGTTGATAAGTACGTTGTATGATGTGGTTATTCATCAACATATGAAAAGTAAGTTTACGTTCCAAAATTTAAACAATTTTAAATACATATTTATATTTTAAGCTAATAAAAACAACTTATGGATATCATTTTCATTATATAGCAATTTTAAAAGACTAATATCAGTGCAAGATGCGTCTGTTGAGGTTAAATATTTAGAATGTATAAGTGGTATTAAAGTTTTGAGCATGGTTTGGATAATATGTGGACATAAAATTATGTTTAGTGTATTTTCTGGAGTTACAAATCTTTTGGACATCTATATGATGGTAGTATTGATGTTTAATTATTTGAAACCCAGTGGTTTTTCATAAAAAAAATGTATTTTAGTGGAGAAGCTCAATTTCACCAAGTTTTGTAGCCAGTGGTGTATACGCGGTGGATACGTTTTTATTTTTAAGTGGATTACTACTTTCGTATGGTATATTAAATTATTATAGTTCACCTTATGGGAAGAAAAGAGCAGTGCCGTATCTGGTTATTTACGCTTATAGATTTTTAAGGTAAATTATATTGAAATATAAATTTTCTCGTCGTCGTTATCGCCTCACTTTTTTAACATGCATTTTGATGCTTTGATGTTTTTAAGCATACCCCTTATTTCAATATTTCGATGCTGCAGCCAACGTCCTGGTACCACCCTAGAACATCTACATAGCATATCCTTTATAACTTAATAAATAGCTTTGCCCCCTATTTTTGTACATCTTTTTCAACTTTTTCTATTAGTGTCATTTTAATCATTTTCCAATTTTTTTATCAATATTTTTACTATAAAGATTTTTTACGAGGGTTGCAACTTAAGTTTTGAGATATGGTAACACTGATATGAATATGTCAAATCTGTGTTAAATAACTAAATAACAATCGACGAATGGATATTTCAAGAAGAGCCAAATCCAACAAGAGCTGTTCCCGTACGAAGTACTTCGAAGTAAATGGTCGCCTGTTACCCAGAATTACTGGACATGTCGCCACCATTCCATTTGTTTGCCAGAGGAGTTCGAAAAAATTGGGGAAACCAATCACAGACACATCCACTGCAAAAATGTGAGCTATAATCTATCAGTTCAAACAAAATCTTTTCTGAACAGTCAAAACTACGAGGTCAGCATTTTTCTACACCTGAAGAAGCAG
Organism: Diorhabda sublineata; assembly: GCF_026230105.1. Classification (NCBI taxonomy): domain Eukaryota; kingdom Metazoa; phylum Arthropoda; class Insecta; order Coleoptera; family Chrysomelidae; genus Diorhabda; species Diorhabda sublineata. The sequence goes on along the minus strand of NC_079474.1, from coordinate 2,336,871 downwards.
TTGACACGTAAAATTAAATGTTTTGGTGGTACCTCAATCTGAATGGAAAAGATCTTAATGGAGAATTTTTAGAAAAACAAAAAAACCATACATCCAATTATAAATATTTGTTGTTATTTATCCACTTCAAAACTTTAGTAGCAGCCCTCGTATTTAGGCTGTTTATTATAAAAACAAAGATTTTTAATTCGATTTCAATTATAGGTTATGTCCAGCCCTTCTCGCCATTATATTATTTCATATAACTGTTTTTAAAAATTTAGCAGAAGGACCGATGTGGCCTTTAATGGCTACTAGACTGGCTTACACTTGTTACAAAACCTGGTTCGTAACATTATCCTTCGCAAGTAATTTCTTACAGTTTAACCAACAAGTGAGAGATTTTTTTGTAAATTACTAATCTTTCAATTGAAATAAATGAATTTTTTTTCAGTGTATGCAACATTCTTGGTATTTAGCCGTTGATACGCAACTGTTTCTCATGTCTCCAATTTTGTTAAACATTTTAATCAAGAAACCAATAAAAACTTGTTTATTGTGTATTGTAATTTGTATAGTGACAGCAATTTATACTTTTTTAATAACAATTTATAATCAATATGGAGCAACAATGTTCGAGTAAGTTTTTTTCTATAATAAATGCTTTCATTGACCATGATAAAGAAATAAATATACCATAAAAACAGTATTTTAGAATTTGCAGGGCATCAAAGTTACATTTTTTATAAACATCCTCTATAAATTATATTATGTGTGTGATATTGTCATTTTTAATACTACCTCTCTTTGGGTGGATAATCGTACCCAAATATCCAACTTTTCCCGTTTTTCGTTATACAAAACGTTAAACTAAACTTTAAAACGTGTATTTTGTCAGCTTTTCTTTGTTTTCCTTCATGGACGGTTGACAGATGACATATGTGATAGATGGGATCATAAATAGAAGTGCAAATCTGTTAGATGATTGAAATGATCATAAATATAGTAATTACTTTGTCTATGGACGTTTATAATTCATAGAACTCTGTAATATATCTATGGATTTTATCATAGATAGATAGAATCTCAAATCATGGAGTTAACAGCATGGACATTCGCATAGAACATTTGAATTATTGAAGTTGATACATAATTAAGAATATGATAATATGGTGTCATTTCTGTGATATATGCTTTTTTGATACTTTCCTATCATTTCCATTTATTATTATTAGTATTTTTTGGCATTCATTTCGATTTATTATTTGTTATGAAAAAAATATGATTTGTTTTAGGAGTGATTTATCTTATCAGTATAATATTTATCAAGCTACTTCAGTTAGAATGCCGGCTTGGTTAATTGGATTCATTTTTGGTTACTTGATATACAAATATAATGACGTCAATATATCTCCGGTTCGTACAGGCTTATTTTTACTCCATAAACTATTTTTGCAAATAATATTTTGTTGAAAAAATAACTCTTGATGTGATTGACTAGACTCTTTCTTTAATTATTTTTGAAAGTTTGTCTTAGTCATGACACGGAACGTTTTTCATTACATTTGACATTTTTATACGATTCGTTCGAATCGTGTAGAGGTCTTAGACCATAGAATTACTTGTACCAGTACTTTTTATGACCACAAAAGAATAGAAAAGCGTTTTCAATGATTATATCACAAGTAAATTTTCGATTCTTTACAATCGATTATTTCGAAATCGATTATTCCTTTTTTTTGAAAATCGTCAATATCCACTGGTTAACGTTAGTCATAATAGATGTTTTGCTATTTGGATTTTATTGTGGTACGGGTAGCTGTATGGTCCAAGTTATAGGTCCACACTTCTTCTTTTTTATAAACTCTATCGTTATATAATGTATGTGTTATAGATAGCCACATTTTTTGCTTGGTTGGTCATATTTACAACAATGATAGGTTTAATATTGGTACACCTTGTTTTTATTAGAGCTAATGAATATATTGGGCTCAATGCGGCTCTGTATAATTCGTTAGCTAAACAACTCTGGGCTCTCGCTATTGGATCGACGATATTTCTTTGTACAATAAACAGAAATGGTAAGAAAAAAAATTTGTATATAGATTTTACGGCATTAGATGTTTTTTAACGTTGTAACTACTCTTAATTTCTCAAAACCTCACCATTAATTTTATTTCACGTGTTCGATTTGTAAATTAAAATTATTTTTTATGTCATAAATTTTACGATAAATACGAGTAGTTCACAGTTAATGAGAGAAACGAAACATCAACGGTGTTTACATTGCGGCAGCATAACCCAGACTGACGCGTCCACCTCGATAATGGCGGAATGTGTAGTGGGAGAAATGCGCAGTTGCCTACAATTTATTCCCGTTTCCTGTCGTTTTCACCAAATGATCGGAAGTTAAAAATAAAAACGTCCTGTATAATTAGGGAAATTAAACGAGAACAAAATATTTAGATTCAATAATTATGAATAGTTTGTTCAAATGATAACCCAATATTGTTCTTTCTAATACTAAACGCCGCCATCTTTCTTGTTGTTTATCTATTTTGTAGGTTTGATGAATAAATTTCTGTCGTGGTCGATTTTTAGAATTCTTGTTAAAATTACTTATAGCGCTTATTTAACCCACGTGTCGATAATAATCTATTTTATTGGATCTAAACAGCATTCAACTTACTTCAGCATCATCAATAACGTAAGTATATCATATATCAATTTCAGACGAGCGTTTGTGCTCGACTGACGCTGTAAAACACTTGTCGTTACATTGTTGCCACGCGTGAAAAGAAAAACATTACACGGGACCTGTGACAACCATGGCATGATCGCTCGTATACAAATTATTGACATAATTTATTCATCAGATGTGTCTGTTAAGTAATCAGAATTTGATTAACTATTCCCATAGGATTTATTCGTGTAAAATTCCACGTCTTATTCTTCTTTTTTATATAATACGGGAAACAGCCATCCCCACTTAATTTTGTGAAATTTGACTCTTATTTTTGATATTTAATGCTTACTTTATTCACTAGTTATTGTAAGAAAATTTAAATAGTACTCAAATGTTTGTATTTGACAATAATTTTTGAGACTTGACATTGATTTTTCACGTTAAATACAGATTTGGACATTTGCCACTTAAATTTTCTAGTTTCAGCAGTAACTTATGCATTTGACTATAAATTTTGACATTTGACACCGATTTGTCTTTTTTTGACATTTGCCATCATTAATGTTTTCATTTGACAATAATTCTTGACATTTGACACAGATTTTTCATGTTAAATACTGACTTTATAACGATTTTTGTTATGTTTTAACATTTGTCACTAATATTTTCTAATTTCATAATTAATTTTTTTTATTCGACAATAATTCTTCACATTTGACAAAAATTCTTGACATTTGACAATAATTCTTGATATTTGACAATAATTCTTGACATTTGACACAGATTTTTCATGTTAAATACTGACTTTATAACGATTTTTGTTATTTTTTAACATTTGTCACTAATATTTTCTAATTTCATAATTAACTTTTTTTATTCGACAATAATTCTTGACATTTCACAATAATTCTTGAGATTTGACACAGATTTTTCATGTTAAATACTGTCTTTATAACGATTTTTTTATTTTTGACATTTATCACTAATATTTTCTAATTTTATCATTAATTTTTTTCATTTTACAATAAATCTTGACATTTGACACCGAATTTTCATGTTAAAATTGAATTGGAGACGATTTTTTTGTTTTTTGACATTTGACACTTATATTTTCTAGTTTCATTAAAAACTGAATTTCTAACGATTTGAACTCATTTTTGACATTGGACACTAATATCTTCTAATTTTCACATTCGACAATAATTTTTGACATTAGACGCTTATTTTTCACATTGAATAAATATTTACTAATTTTTGTATTTTATAATAATTTTGACGTTGATATTATTCATTTGATTCTGATTTTTATCAATTGACACACACTTTTGACGTGTATTTTAGTTTGACAGTTTGACATTTGACACCAACGAATTGTCGCTTCTCTTAGGTTACTACCTCTCTGCTATTAGTTCCATACCGGTTTGGAGTAAATGCTAACGTTGCCAAATTTGAATAAAATACGACGAAATCGCTTTATCCCATTATTGTTCCTATATTTATTATATTTTATAGATTCATGGATTTATTGGTGATGTAGTATTAACTATTGTAGTTTCTACCATATGGTGTTTAGCATTTGAATCACCATTCGTAGCAATTGCTAGATATTTATATAAAAAAGGTAAAATATATATAGTTTAGTAACTGTTTCTATAAATTTTCATAAAAATCTTTTTAGAAATGGTAAAAGAAACATTCTATAACGGGGTGATTGAAAAAAAGAAGAAGAATAAAAACAAGAATATAACGTGTGTAAATACATGTAGGAATATACAAGGAAATTATAAAAAAATCGAATGAAGCATATCCGATTTATGAAAGCAAAGTTATTTCCCTTTTTTAAATAAAGGTTTACACATTAAATCTTAAAATATAATTACTTAACCTCAAAATTGTTTTTTTTTGCGTAAAAAATCTTGTATCTAATCCATATACACATTTATATAATATAGGTCTACTTACTGGTGAAATAAAATACCTTCAGGCTTGAACCTTTTAATGATTAATCACTTTTTACTTGACACAAATCGTTAACAGCAAAAAAACAGAAAATGACAATTACAGTATTCACTAACTGGCACTTATAAACTAAAACTGCACCATGAATCCATGACAGACACTGTAACTCACGCAAAGATCAAAATGAAGGTGTTTTTCAAAATTTGGATACGAACTCATCTATGCTTCTCCCCTCCATATCTCTAATCTCTAATCTAATCACTGATCCTAACACAACATGCTGTTACGTGGCATTACAATCAACTAAGTAAAATTTCCCCAACTAAGGCGATAATCCGAAAAAAACACGAACAGATTCACGAATATTCATTAACGTAATTTTGACATTACGTTGGATTTTTTACTACATATGTTATTCGTAATAATTATGTCCTTAGTTTGTCATTATTTATTCCTTTGATAAGTTTCTTTTTGATTTTATGTATTGAAAAAAACTATTCGAAAGTATATACATTTTTTAGATGTACAACAATAGATATAAAAAATTCTGACTATCTATGTTTAAGCAAAAGCAAAACATTGGTTGATCAGCGATGCCAACTATTTTTAATTGCAAAAAACTAGGTACTATTTTTGAAATGATTCAATTTTTTGAAAAAGTCAAAATAGAACTTAAACATCCACAACATATTAAACATCCACTTCGATTCCTTTATAAAATGATACCTAACATAGACCAATGAATGATGATTCATGAAATATAAATAAAACAAAAAGTCTTAAATTTTCAAATTTAAAAGCACCCTACGTTCCAATTGTATAAAATAACGATTGATGTTGCCCAAAATTTCAATTTTTAAACGAACCTCATATATGTTATTAATAAAAATCTTTACATCAAACTCCTTATTATTATCAAAGTCTGGCAGCGCAGTTAAAAATTTAACTTTTCCTAAAGACCTATAGTCACGATTTATAATGGCTGCTATAATTACTACTGTATATTTTTTGTTATTAATAAAACACTAATATTGCTTCATGAAAAATATATTTCTAATACTTTTTATAAAGGAAATATAGAAAACGATAGTATTTGATTTATACCATATATTTTTAATCCCATTTGACAGCCTAAGTCGTTTCTTTGTATGAACCCAAATATTGATCTTATTTATTAAGCAACTGATTTTTTTTGGATAGTTTCGACTGAAGTTCCTAAAATGATTTGAATTTGGTCCACTATATTAATTTTTACATGAACATATAACAATTTATTAAAACATTGTTTTTCGATGATCGAATATAGGCAACCCAACTTACAGTTACTTGTAAGACTGGTGGCCTAATAGTTTCATACATACTATTCATACTCACTTGCGTTTTGTTTTTTTGGATAACCTCTACCGAAAATTAGTTTTTCTATTGTGATCATTGGAGATTCGAATGCTAATACCCAGATAAAAGATATGATTATACTAATTGTGAATAATGCGCACCAATTAAAAAACTAAAAGTATTATATACGAAATATTAAATAAATGAAGTTTTTAGACAAATACCGTTGCACGTCATACAACATTCGCGATTTTGCCGTGTTGCCAAATCGTGAAAATAATCGAATAATTTAGGAAATTTTATAAACGTGAAAATATTGATAACGTACAACTGAATTTGTATTTCAAATACTTTATTATAAAAACTTACACATATCCAGTCACTGAAATAAAGTTTAGTTTTATCGGATAATACTGAGTGAATAATTGGAAGGGCATGTACAATATACATGCAGTACGATAATTTACTAGTTATTTGTAGAATTGGTCTACTTAGAATCCACGAAATTATACCTTGAACAAATATTTTATTGATTGATTCTTTATCTAACGATTTTTTAGTTATATCTCACCTCCATATCCGTAATAAGAGGCATATACGATCCAACTCAATCCTATACACCATATCGGTCTATAAAAACTATAGAATAAGGATTGTATCGTATGGGAATATTTTCCAGTGTAAATAATTTCTTCGTATAGGATAGTACAGCCCCCCATTAGGGGTAAAACGATCAACCATGCCATTATGTTAACCATCTGCAATAATTTGTAATGCATTTGAAACCTCCTATAATTTCATTCCATCGTTCAGAATGATTCGCATTGATTCAACATGGAGAATTAAATTCTTATTCAAGGTCAAAGTTTATTTTTCCCTTACAATGTGATTCTAGTGACCTTTTAAACGTAAAAAAACCCTAAACACACTTTATTAGTGGTATTTATCTAATAAAAGAATCTTTCTAACCCCCGCGATAAAAGATTTTGTATAAGTTTGAATCAGGGGCGGCTCCAGTATTAATTATCGGAAGGACCACATAGGGAGAGGGGTACCATGCCGCCAAGCAATTTAAGGAAACTTGAATTCACCTTATCTTGGTCAATATTAACAAAAACTAAAAAAAACTTGACGTTAAAGCGTTCGAGATAGGTTGAGCAATCCATGCCAGCGTTTTAATTGGTCAGATGTATTAGTACTTAACCTCAAAACACTGAAATCTTATTACATTTACGTAATATCATGTTTATACAAAAATTTATCACTGATAGAATCTTCGAGAAACTAATGATTCAAGTTTCACTGTTATTGTTAAAAAAATATTTTCTCCTTTGGAGCCGCCCCTGGTTTCAATAATTTGTTGCATTTTGCTGTTCACTGTCTGGTTCAATTTTACAGCGTTGCCTATTTGTTCAGTTAATGTATCTGCATATGATTTCAAAATAATTACTCTTTTAAATATATTGGTTGCTATATTACTGAAATTTTCAAACAAAAAATAAAGCAGAATCATCTGAGGAAATGAATAACTAAAGAATTTGTAATTAAAAGTAGAATTTTCAAATAAAAAATATTTTAAAAGACTATTACTCGTTATGGTCAGTTTAAAAAAATGGTTATAATCAATATACGAGTCTGATAGCTACAACACTTATTTCTGAATAAAATGTTATTCAATGTTTTTTCTACTGCTCTCCTTCATGAGATTTGATCGAATATTATAACCTCGTAATGCTATTAATAATCCCTGATGTATTAGTAATAAAGAAATTATTTACATTTGGCAACTACGCTTTAATACGTCGAATACCAAGCTATAGAAATCTATAGAGGAATAAAATACGTCGTTCATAATGTCACCAACAGATGGCCGAAACTTCATTCCTAAAGAAGCGTTGTTTAGAATCACATGGGCGTACCTAAGTGAGGTGAAATTTTTTTATTATATTATTTTTTATGTAAAATTGATTTTTTGAGAATATACATGGTTTTATCTATTTGAGTGATTTATTCTATTATTTTTAAAATAAGATTATTATTTTATGTTTATAAGTATACCTATAAAATATTTTCAGCAAATTCAAATACCTGAGTTTTTGAAAATTTGTTGAAAAGAAATGGTTTATTCTTAGTTTCTCTCAAAAAAATCCCCATCATGATCCCCACTGTGTAGTCTATCGCTCTGGAATGCGTGTCGAAGAGACTACAAATGAAAAAAAAATTTACCACGAACGTGGCATTTTGTACAAAAACAGAGGCTATTCTACAGGACATCCTGTAAATCAGAAGAATAAGACAAATGTTTATAATGGCTGTCATTTTCTTAATAATTTAATTACATGAAGCAATTGCTATAAAAAAATCACTTCGGTGAATTATTGATTCCACACCACTGGTCTATTAAAATTTTACAGTGTTGCAAGTTTTCTTATTATTTGTTCAATAGTAATAGTAATGATATCTTACTTGTCATAATTATTCCATATAAGTTTCGTTATCAAAGGTAAAAAAATGAAAAATACATTTATCGATAAACAAATCATCATGACCATATGGAAATTTTTTGGATCCTTAGTTAAGAACAACGATAACGATATTAGAAACATGGTACTAAAAACAAACAATTGCATATCAGCTGATAAGTACCAGGTGTGAATCAGACACTGTAAAAAAAATGTAATCGATAAATCCCAAGAAAACACAAAATAGAATTAACAGCAACATGTTATCTGAACACTCTGAGGATGAGGAGAGGGCGTATAACAGTAGGGAAGAGTGGAGCACAAATGATTTATTTGTAAAATGTCAATTTTATATACTTTCAATTTAAAACACTAGATGGATCTGACAATATAAATCGAGTTGGGAAAAATAGTAGGTACTGTATTGGTAATTCTGATTGTTGACGTATGGAATGTCAGCAAATTTACTTACAATATCGTCATGATTCACGTAGTTTTGTGTGTAGGTAAAAAACGATAAATAATGTTTCTGGCAGGTATCAGTGATAACCTTAATACCTTCAAGCCAAACAGGACCGTCGCCCATAAATTTAAAAATTGTTATCGAAAAGAAAAATAATACGGCGACAGCTGGAGTCAATCTAAAAACAAAAAACGATCACCTGCTTTTTTGCGCAATAAATAAGCAAGATTTTCAATATTCACTTTTTTTAATCATTAAAGAACTCTACAATTTTTTATAATAAAAGCGTCATTTGTTGCTTAAATGAAATAGCAGTACGCCACTGTAGTTATAACAGTTATAACATCAATGCATCAATCTACGCCTTACGTCTCAATCAAGAATGGCAGTGATAAGCAGCGATGCCAGGTCTATTTATTTTCCAGTAAACTATTGTTATTCTATTAGAACAATATTTGAGATATTTTATATAATCCGTTAAGTATGTTATCCCAAAAATACAAGGAAATTAAGATAATTCCTAGAAGGATTTTAACCGACAAAGCCTCATTCACCCCCCAGCCCCCTTCGAAGTTTTAACAATTTTACGAAATATCTACGAAAATATTGATTATAGTGAAAAAAGTTTGAAACACAAAATGAAGCTCATGAAAAGCTATAGAAAAAAGCTGTTCGAGACAAAATATATCGGCTTCTGTCGATATATTTTGGGTCATAACAGCCAAAATAATAGGTTTACGTAAAAAATGTATAAGGCCTTTTTTGTAGAACTTTCTATAAACTTTATTTATTATTTGAACCTTTTTTTCATAAAATCAACATTTTCGGAGATAGTATGACGTCATGAATTGAAAATCCTTTTAGGGATTATCTTGTCTAATAAAATACAAGATATGGACGAGATGTGAATGCGTTTAGTAATTTTCATTGATTAAATAACATTTTGCCAACTACTTAACTGGTTTACTATTAATTTGACAGTCTACTGAAATTATATTATGAGAACTGGCAACATTGTTGCGGAATTTCCACAAGCGAGCGCCATGATACCTGCGTTCGTGTATAAGATCGCAATTAATGGGGGCAACGCGCGTAACATGTAAACAATATTTAATTTTTTTGTAATATATATGCTCACCTTATATATCTATAAATAATCAATGTTGGAAACGATTTTATTTGTAAAAATAACGGTTTCGATTTTTGTTTCATATAAATGAAAGCTACTAAAAATCCACTCATATAAAAAAACGTGTCTACTGCCAACTGTGAGCCGGTTATATAAAAAATTTTTATATCGTCAATTTTCTGAAAAATTAATGATTATTATCAAGTTTTTAACCAGAAGTAGACAGTAGAAAGAAGCGAGATACTCACGCGAGAGATGACGTCATCATTAATAACGGGATATTTGTTCCAGGCGTTCATTGCATGGCCTGCTAAAATCCAAGCCATGCTGATAGTTTTAATTCCGTTAAACACCTGAATTTGTTCGGTGTGATTTTTTGATGTTTGTATAATTTTTCTGATATTAGAATAAACGGAAAATGCCAAATATATTGGTTGAGCGCATTCTACGAAAATTTTCACTCAAAATTAACGGAAATTGTAAAAAAGAGACGAAATTTTACTACCATACAAAAAGAAGAAGTTTCCGGTCACCCCCATCTATTTTTCGTGCACAGTATAAATGTGTATACTTACTTTTATTTCGTCTTTTAATATTCACATCGTACCAAGTGGAAATTACCATCATTGTTAAAATTACAACAAGAAATATACTAAAATTAGAAAAAAAAATGAGTTTTATATCAAAATTTACGAGAAAAGTATCACACCATGTTTTGTTTTCAATTATCTATGGATTGACTTACATCATGGCGATATCTCCAGTAGTAACTATATTTAAATCGTCTTTAGTATGACAAGGTGTGTTTTGGAATAAAGAAACTTTCAATATCGCGTTGTAATCTTCAGGAGTACAAGCATTTGGCATACAAACAGATAGTTTATAAAAATTCTAGAAAAAAAAACAATTTTTTCAATTACAAACCCTTTTTTAAAAATTTCACTAGGTACGACTATGGCCGTAGTTGGGTGGTTAATGCGCTGTCTGGTAACCAAAACGATCAGAGTTCAAAACCGTGTTTCGGCAACGTAGAAAATGTTATACGTTATATGTTAACAACGTTTGCAATTTTATGACTTATATAACAATATTTTCAACAATATTTGACAATATAAAAGAAAACTAACAACAAATAAATAATTGAATCACTACTAAAAGAATTACTAGATTGTCTAGAGAGTAACGTAAACTGAGATAAATAAAATTAAAAAAAGAAGAAGTGAAATCGTTCAGTTTACACCTAACATAGAATTAATGGTGTTATTTTATGACCTCGGTTTATTAATACAAGCCCGTCCTTGGGTGGATATTGAGGGTTTTATTCAATTACTTATTCAAATACTTACGTTACTGTCTGAAGGATCAAATTTCGTTAAATTCATTGGTATTAATAGACTAAGCAGACAATATTTTCCTTTTATATCCCCTCCTGAATATCCATGATTGATATTCAAACATTCGTCGTAATTTCCCCAATCGAAATTTGAAGATACAGACAAGCCGGTCCATGGAAATTTTGATGTCGCATCGAAAACTAAAAAAATTTTGTTTTTTTTTGTCTCAACTGATATAAATTATTTAGATCCATTCTTTTTGAATAAAGCACCCTATATATTAATATGTATTTCCATAGAACTACTCGATGTAGGGCACTCACAACAAAAGTTTTTCAAAATATGAACAATTTTACTACGAAATACACCCCCGTATGCTTCTAAATATTGTTGTATAAAATAAATACTTTAGATGAAAATTTCCCTTGACAGATTCTAATTCGATACTTTAATTCCATAGATAAACGAAAACACGTAGAGAAAAAATTGTCTTTGGGAGAAAAATAGCCGTGCTTCATCCTCATAATTATATACTTTAAGTACGATGATATTAAAATTCATATTTATTGAACCATTTTTTTTATAATAAAAACGCCAATTGATGATTTATTATGGAATAAAACTTTAACAGCAAATCGCCAAAACAATTAAAACGTCAATCATAGCACTAAGTACAACACGACTCAAGCAAATGTTTAACGCACTGAGACGTTGCCAGATCTTTTTATTTTTAAGTAAATATATAGATTTGGTATGTTTGCTGTGTACTTATTTTAATGTTATATATATGTTTTAATATTTAATTTGTTTATTACACGCTACTTTTATAATAAGAAGAATAATGAGTACTTTTAACTCAGTTATATGCATGAATTACGTATACCACAAAATGTTAGTCTTTCTTGGAAAATTATTGATATATTTTTTTTTTTCGTTCAATATTTGGTACGTTATCTGTTTTTTGTTACAAATTTGAAAAAAATGCAATTTATTCACTAATTGTGGCGTATTATATAATCACTAATTTCTACACATTGTTTAACTAGTGAAATAAAATTATATGAACTGGCAACAGTGTTGTGAGTTTCGTTTATGTTCCAAAAGGATGTCAGAAACATAAATTCGAGATATTATAAATTTTTTACAAAAAAACATTCAATTTCAATTTCAAAACTACCTATTTACTATGAATCAGAGTGGATTAGCCACTTGATTCTTTTGTAATTGATAACTCAATTATAATTTTTAAGTATCAGAAAGTCACCTTCTGTTATTAAAAATTTTAAGGATTCATCCATTGTATCTCTTATCAGTTTTTGTTATCAAATTAGAGAAAAGTGGATACTGCCTTGACTTACTAAATAGTTTCAGATAAATCTATGCAGTATAAATACAAATAAAAGTTGTCTTAGGCTTCGGGATTTCAATAAACGAAAGTTTTTTTTTAATTAATATAATTTATTATAGAATACCCGACACCTGATCGAGGTTTAATAAAAACGTATGTTGATATATTCTATTGAAATTAAAGTAAAAAAACTATGTAAAATTTGAATAAATATGCTTGGGAATACTGCCTTTGGTTAGCAATGCACTTATTCTATAATGTACCACTTGTCGTTCTAATTTTCTGTTCTACGACGTAACCTATATGTGAATTTGAGTCCAAAAGGCATCATCATATTGATATTTAAAAAATTTCAAGTCAACTTAAGCTCATAACCTTAATATTACAACTTTTTTTTACCATCACACATTTGGTATATAATAAATTCAGCTAATGGATTTACCGGTATAAAAAATCTCGATAAACTTTTTTTATTTAATTATATCTTTAGTGAGAATATTCTGAATACTTACATTTCCACAAGTTATCCTTACTATTGGTCACTAATTCCAACAATTGATTAGAACAAAGAGTATTAACACCAGTGCTGTTTAGATTTTTAAGCACATAATTCTCCCACGACTCATAGTCTTGTAACAATTTTATATTTAATTGGGACCTCACTAAATTGAAAAAAAATAATAATACCACGAAACACCTCATATTTCACGTGCAATAGTAATAAATTTGTAACGAAGAGTAAGTTCTTTTCCACAATCGACTGGTTATCTATAATTCTCAAGTGGATGTAACAACAGATGATCAAAAACAAAAAACATCATTCTACGTTTTCCGTTGGGATACACGAGATTTTCAAATATTTTAGTATTGTATAGGCTCTATCTAGAGATAAATTGGAAATAATATAATTTTTAGTACCTGTAGATAGTTATGAATACAAAATAATTGATATTATAACACTAATTAATTATTAAAACACATCAGATAATGAGAAACTGTTAATCGTATGTCTAACAACAACGCAACCGGTTATACATCAGCTTTGATCATATGTCACTTTTTTACCGCGAAAAATATCTAAGCTACAGTCACGATTGTCTACTAAGTATTTAAGTTACTAGTGTATTAAATGTTATAATAAAAAGTTAATTATATTTATATTTACTATAACATTTATTGGTATTGAGTAACAGCAGAATTGTTCCTCTAATAAATATCAGGAGCACTACCAGAATCGATTTGACCGCGAACCCTGAATTGAACAGTCATCAAACGTTGTTAATATGGCGGGTTACTTGAAATCGAACTAGAATGATTCATCTTAAAAAGAAAGTGAATTGAGGTGGTATTATATATAAAATTTTCAGTTTTCTGTTAATTTTTTCGAAAATTAATTTGAAGAAATTAAAATAGTATTAATCTTTTTAGATTAGACAAAACTCGTATAAACTATTAGTGCGATGTTGCCGGATCAGAAATGTTTACATAGTATACAAGTACATTTTTAAATAAATGGATCATATTTATGAGAAAGTTTTTACTAATTTTCGGCGTGGGTACTCAAAAAAATGCAGATTTGTTATAAATTATTTTATTATTAAATAAATTACAAAACGTCGTTAACCAATAAAATAAAATTTTTTTTTCACACCGTCGGTTGGTCGATAGCTTTCGTAGCACCTTGTTTGAATGAAGGTTTAGATGAAACACCTAAAATGAAAACAAAAGAAAATAAAACACCACTACTAATAATAATTTAAATGTAAATAACGTAATGTTCGTCCCTCAAGACAATATGGCGGTTGGTAGTGACGTCATCCCAAATTGACTTATGTATAGAATAGGTAAACAATAAAACGCGCAAGCGTAGACTCTACTCCAACAAACTGTGATACGTAATTTGTTATTTAACGCTGCTATATAATTAAATTTGACAGCTGAGCAGAAATAAATGAGGTTAGGTTGAATTTTATACTGTATAAACAATTTTTTAAGGTTGTAGTATAGTTTTGACAGTTGAATATAAATTAATAAGGTTATGTATTACTTCATAAATTGATACTATATTGGCCGATTTTTACGAAAAAATAAAAATTCTTAGAATTAAGTATAAAATGAATACTTACTATGTTTTTTAGTCTTGTTTTGTTTTTTCGGGGCTCCCCCGCCAAAAACGAATTTTTCAATTGTGATCATCGGCGATTCAAACGCCAACGTCCATATGACAGCTACTATGAAAGTTATCATAAAGTATGAGCACCAATTCAAAAACTAAAAACAATTTATAATGAAAAATTAAATCTACACGGCATATTCCATATGTCGAATCACCCTGTATATATACTCACGTTGGTGTAATCGCTGAAATAATTACGCGATTTTGATGTAAATGTTCCATGTATAACTACGAGAACATGTAAAAGATACATGCAATAAGAAAGTTTCGCCGTAATTTGTAACGTTGGTCTGTTAAGAATCCATGCAACTATTCCTAAAAGAATTAACGACAAAAAACGTCCAATCACAAGTTTCTGTTATATATGACCTACCCCCGTATCCGTAATAACACGAATACACCATCCAACTCAAACTAATACACCATATTGGTTTATAAAAACTACTGAAATATGTTTGTGCCGTTTGTGTATGTTTTCCGGTAAAAATATATTCTTCGTAGAGGACAGCATTGGCGGCCATTATGGGCAATATAATACACCACATTAATAAATTAAATAACTACAAAAAACTGATTTCTATACGGCGATGTTTTTAGAATAAATGTTAAAAAAGATTGTTCAGGAATGCACATTTTTTTATTTTGTATGAATTTGAATTAAATATTTTATTCTCGTATTTTTATTATAATAACAGTTCAAGGTTAGGTTTTGACGCCTCCTTTAATGCTCCGTTATGTATTGGATTACAAGCTACTACGAGCGATTAAGTGTACACTTTTTGTTTATGAAACTGGTATATTATAAACTACTGACACTCTTGTAAATTTGTGAATTAGTTATAAGTTTTCATATTTAACAAATAAAAAAATTAATAAAAAGTATGATAATAACAAATTAATCTTATAACACATGCGTCATAAACCGAACTGTAGAGGTCAACGAACCTCTACACTGTCATAATGTGATACAGGGGGAAATCGAAGAATAACCACGTTTTATGAAAGAACAAATGAGAATTGCGAGGATTATTTTCTATAATAAGCATTTCTGTACCTGAGGTTTTGAAATTTTTCCATAAAGAAATGGCTTATCTCTCCTCTCTCTCATAAAAATCCCCATAGTTATGCCCATTGTATAAGTAACTACTTGTGAATGAGTTTCGTAATCACTAAAATATTAATAATATATACAGTGTGTCCCATTATCGAATGAAATAACAATTTTCTTACTTTCTATAATTAGTCCAAATCAATTTCGTCGCTAAAGGTAATAAAGTCCAAAATAAATTGACCAAAAAACAAAGAATCATAACCAATTTGAAATTTTTTGCATTTTTAGCCAACAGAATTGATAGAGGTATTAAAATTAATATGCTAAGAATGTACAATTGCATATCGACAGATAGATACCAAGTATGGGCAATACACTAAAAAAAATAGAGAAGGGAATTAAAATTATTGGAGTAAAGAAATATACAAGGAGTAATAAAAAAGTGGATCATATATTAAACTATAAATAACTTCATAAAGCGGAATTAGAATTACTTTGATAGGGGTTAAAAATGTTGACACATAAGAAAAATGTTAAAAACATAGCTTCACCTCAACGAATTCGTTATTTTTATCAAAAAGACTCTTGAAAGATGTTAATATTGCAGCTATCCAGTTTAATTTATGATCTACCATTATATACGAGGGGTTCATGATATTTACCATTTCTTTATAATTGGCGTAATTCTGCGTATAAGTAAAGTATGTCCAATAATGATCTTGACAACGGCTCTTTAGAATATTTAAAACTGACGGCCAAATAGGACCTTCTCCCAAAAATTTAAACACTGTTATGGTAAAGAAAAACAGCATTGCGTAAGCTGGTGTCAATCTAAACAAAAACTATTTCTTAATAAATAAGATATTATTCATTTTTTCGCCCTATAAGTTCGATTTTCACCAAAATTATTTTTAATACAGTCTAAAGTTCATAGATTTCAGTATGAAATATGTCAAATAAAGGTCTAAAGTTTTTATTTCAGATGATATCATATCTTATAGAGCGGCAACCAACAATACAAAACATTCAACGGGAAACCAATAATAGAAAATAACAAAGCGGCAACCAACAATACAATACATTCGAACGGAAATGAACAATAGGAAATAATAAAGCGGCAACCCGCAATACGAAACATTTGAGTAGCAATGATATGATAACTCACCGTAAATATCTATGTATTATCAAAAGCGGTATAGATTTTATTTGTACCGCCATTGGCTTCGTTTTTTGTTTCATATAAGCGAAAGCTATCAAAAATCCACTCATATAAAAAAACGCGTCTACTCCCAGATGAGCTGACGTTAAGTAAAAAGTACTCAATTGTTGATATTTCTAAAAATAGAATATAAGTATCACAGGAACAGAAGAAAACTTGGACTTCGATTACATATGCTCGCCAGCCAAATATTCTGTTAATATGGATGAAAGCTATATCTATCAGAGGCTGAATCATCGCGACAATAAGATTTAGGTCAAGGTTATGTCGAATGTCATGAGTTTTTTTTCAGAGCTTGATAATCAAAACCAACAAAACAATTTTTCATTGAGATAATGTGAAAATTATGATAAAATATTGTTCGAAAACTATGAATACCTACCTGATATACGGCTTTAGAGTTAAGAACACTTTCTCCCATACGTAATTGTGTAGTATGACCTGCTATAATCCAAGCCATACTGATAGTTTTAATTCCGTTAAATATTTGAATTTGTTCGGTGTGGTTTTTCGATGTTTGTATAAGTTTCCTCGTGTTAGTATACAGGGAAAATGCCAAAAATAGTGGGTGAGCACTTTCTGTAAATACTTTAATTATTAGCCAAGTATGGAATTTGAGAATATGTTTTCATTATACGGGATGCTTAAATAGTTATGGTCAATATAAATGTGATATTTATACTCACTTATTTGCTTGTGTTTAATGTAAACATCGTAACCAGTTGATGCAGCTATTATTATGAATATTACAGCAATAAAAACACTGTAATCCAATAAAAACAAATAACTATTCACGTTTATAACTAATTACGAACAATTTTTGTTTAAAAATTAACGAGTAACTTACAGAAAAACAATATCTCCACTTGAAATTACATTCAAATCATCCCTGGTATGACAGGGTGAATGAGTAAATAGAGGTAGCTTTATAGCAGCGTTATAATCACTATAAGTACAACCATTTGGCATACAAACAGATAATAAATAAACACCCTACAAATAAAAATGTTTATAACGTCTAGTTTAAGATTAATGTTTGTGACGACATCTATGTATTACATCAAGAACTTGTCAACGGATGTAGTAACGTTACCGTTAATTGTTGATACTCACATTAATGGGTAGGAGAAAACCGAAAGGGCAATATTTTCCTTTTATATCCCCTCCGGAATATTTATGATGAACGTTTAAGCATTGTTCGTAATTTCCCCAATCAACAATTGTACTAACGGACAAACCACTCCACGGAAATTTCGAAGTGGAGTCAATAACTAAAATTAAAGTAACGGTTGTCAAAAGCAGTGATCGAATAACAGTAGCGACAAGATTCTTATACTCCTCTCGATATTTGTGTCAAACAATTTTATCATGATGTTATTATTTATATATCGCAGAACGTTTCATTTTGATCTCTATATTATCGATTTAATGAGCAAAGACAATTTTTTGTAATAAAAAAATTGATTACAAATAGAAAATTACATTTTTTGTAGATCTGTTAGTATGACTATTTTAGTAATAGTGACATCTATAGGATGAAGGTCAAAAGTGGATTTATTACAACAGTCAAATCAGATCTATTATGTATTAGGGTCGGCTTTGAATTTATTCTAGCAGATGGGATCCTCAAATTATCACTATTAGAAAATCTGCGCCTCATTATTGTGATTATTATTGTGTTAATTACATAACATTTTCCCCTTTTTAGCACTAATATTGATTGGAAGTTGGATCTAAATAATAATAACAATATTTTTGACTTTGAAAATAATTTTTTATATTACTTACTTTGCCACATGTCATCAGTACCATTGGTACGCAGTTCTTCCCATTGTTTTAAACAAATATCGGAAACATTAGAATTCTGCAAATTTTCATAAAGCAAATTCTTCAAAACATCGAAATTTTCCAAAATCTCTAAATTATATTGACCAGATATGGAAGAAAACACGTAAAAAAATGAAAAAAATAGAACGTGGTACCTCATGTTTCTTTTTCGCTTGGCCGAATCAAACAAAGATTGAATTCATCAATTATTTATAGATTTTATTCATTTCAAGTGTTTTTTTGATAAAATCTAATTGTATAATTTCATTTGTTAATAGCAATCTTCTATCTTATCTGTTTGATATCGAAATTTGCGATTTGATATTTAACAGATTCATTAGCAAAATAGTGATAATAAAAGTAATGTATGGATATGAATCTCATCGTTATATTATAAAAATCTAAAAGTTTTCTAATCCAATTCACTCTAATTTTTTCAAAAAACATAATGTATAATTTAAAATTTACCTCATTGAATACCACTTTTATTCCAAAATTATTAAAGCCGGACCTGTTGAAGTAATTATTAGAAACGGAAGTTGTCTTTCTAGGACTCACGTTAATCTTACGACATTTGTCACTTCACCGATAGATGGCGCGTAACGCTTTTAACTAAAAAATTGAGTATTATTTTTTGAGAATTTATTTGTAATCACTTCAAATGATATTACAAAAGATGATTATTTATAAAACATCTTATATAGTTGTTGTGATTTGTGAAAAGAATTGGTTTATTCTCTGATTAATATGATTCTACCAATGACATTCGAATTTTTATTTATCTTTAGTAAACGTATAAAAAGCTAATAAGAAATTATTAAAAACTTTGAAATTTACTTAATAATTTTTTATCACCTTTTTTACGTTCAATTATGTTTCAAGCTTTAATTACATAATTTCATGCTACAGTAAAAAAACTCGTGTCCCAGTGCATATAAGAAGTTGGAAGCTTCAATTATTACCCAAAGCTTATAAACACGTTACCTACGTTATCGTAATTATCATTATCATTGTGATTTCAACATATTTGACCGCTTTGACCTTATTATATAGAGATGGGCAGTATCAGTTATTATAACATGTAAAGTTACTACGATATTATGTAATTTATAGTGAGATAGATAAAGCTTTTAATAATATTAAAACATATTAAATAATCTGATTATTATAATTATGAATTATTTAATACAAACTTGCCAACGCAATTTCGTTCAGTAACAGATCTAATAAATATTCTTCGGAACGGTAGTTGCTACCTCTAATGTTTATAATGCGATAGGACGACGAAAGTTTTTCAGGTTATATAGTTTGTAAGTGTTTTTATTCGATTAGTAATCACATTATGAATAAGAAATTGTTTAATCTATTTTTACCAACAACTAGATCATATTCTCACAGTTCCAAAGAACTAGTAGTAAAACATTTAACGGGAGAATATACTGGTATTGCCACAGTGGGGTTGAACAGGCCTCAAAGAAAAAACGCTCTAGGTGTCGATCTTGTTAACAATTTCCATCATGTTTTGGATCAACTGGCTATTAATAATACAACAAGAGTTGTTGTTCTGCACAGTTTGGTTCCAAAAGTGTTTTGTTCAGGTAAATACGTAACGATATTAAAAAATATATTAGGAAAATAACAATTTTAGGAGCCGATTTAAAAGAACGTATAGAAATGTCTTCAAATGAAGTATACCAATTCGGATTAAAATTGAGAAATATGGTATATAAAATAATAAACTTACCTATACCAGTCATCACAGCTATCGATGGAGCAGCTATGGGTAAATAATTAATTATCCAAATTTATTGTTTTTATTTATTTATTTTTTTAGGTGGTGGATTAGAAATAGCGTTAGCTTCGGATATTAGAGTAGCCGCAGATACAGCTAAAATGGGTCTTGTAGAAACGAGTTTAGCCATAATGCCCGGAGCGGGTGGTACCCAAACGCTTCCGAGGCTGATAAATCCCTCTCTGGCAAAGGAGTTAATATACACAGCGGCTGTTTTTCATGGTAAAGAAGCCAAAGAATACGGAATTGTCAATCACGTTGTGGAACATAATGAAAACAATGACGCCGCTTTTGAAAAATCGTTAGCAATAGCTGAAAAAATTCTACCTAATGGACCAGTAGGTGTTAAAATGGCTAAAAAGGCTATTAATAAAGGATTAGAAGTTGATTTAGCGACTGGTTTGTCTATAGAAGAAGCTTGCTATTGTCAACTCCTGCCTACACAAGATAGAATCGAGGCCTTGGTGGCTTTTAAAGAAAAAAGAAGACCGAATTATATTGGATGTTGAAAATAATTATTTTTGCATAGGTAAATAGTCGACGTGTTTGTTTTGTTCATCACAACCGAGAAGAAGAAGAAATTCATTTTGTCAATTAAAAAAACATTAACTTTTTTGTACATTTATATAAATAAATAAATATGTAAAATACATAAATATTTTTGTTGTTTCCATTTTCTTGAAAGTGTATACTAAATCCAAATAATATGGCTGATATCTTATAGAGCTTGAAAGGTATTAAAGAAGATTTAATAACCTATTTTTATGTAAAAAATGTTCGTGAATTTGTTTAAACATTCAATAAAAACACAAGTAAAACAACAAACTACTAACTATAGTTATAGTATACATAATATTTTAGAAAGTGTTGATATTGGACAAGAAATAAAGATAAAGGTTATTAATTTGATTAAGAGTATATCTGTATTAGGTACAAATAAATGAGTTTTAGGGATGGATAAAATCGTTAAGAAAACAAAAAGATAACGTCTTTTTAGATATATCCGACGGGTCTACGGCTAAAAAATTGCAAATTATCATTCCTAACAATATCGTTCCCAAAAATTTAACAACCGGAGCCTCGATAATAACCCAAGGAATATTACAAACATCACCAAATGGTCAAAAAGAGATAAACGCTAATAAAATTAAAATATTTAATAATTGTATTGTTACGGACGGTTACCCGTTTGCTCCTAGGAAAAAATATTTACCGGAATACGTGCGACAATATTTACATTTTAGACCAAGAACTAATAAATTCTCTTCTGTATTAAGAACGAGAAGTACGGCGCAGTTATGTTTTCACGATTATTTAACCAATAAAGGTTATATTAATATCCAAACCCCTGTTTTAACTTCGAATGACTGTGAAGGAGCCGGAGAAATATTCAGGGTTATACCCGAAAGCCAAAATTTACTAAAATCAATGGTTAAACCAGGTAAGTTAATAATTAAACTCTTTGTTTTCAATCTCTCTTAGCTTCTTCAAATGTTTAATTTCCTCCTAAACTGCTTTTCATGGTTTTGAAATTATCTGAAATTGATCAATAGGAGCCTCCTTAAGGGAGCTTCGCCCTTATTTATACAGAATGTCCTCAATTATAAGTTTACAGGTGAACCTATTGAAGAGGCATTTTTTAATAAAAAGTCGTATTTAACTGTATCCGGACAACTTCATTTAGAGGCTGCAGCACACGGTTTAAGTAAAGTTTACAATTTAGGTCCTACTTTTAGAGCCGAGAACTCCAAAAGTAGATTACATTTAGCAGAATTTTATATGCTGGAAGCAGAAATAGCATTTATAGAAGAATTAGAAGCTCTAACGACAGCTGTTGAAGAATTGGTTAAGGATGTAACGAAATTAGTTGTGGAAAAATGTCAAGACGACCTCGATGTTTGTAGAGAAAATACAATAGACTGTTATCATTGGTTGAATAAAAGTTTTGTAACTTTGGAATATGATGAAGCTGAGAATATTTTGAAAAAGAATAAGGATAAATTTGAAAGGAGTTTTAGAAGAGAAATTGGTATATCAAAAGAACAAGAATTATTTTTGGTGCAACACTGTGGAAATGTTCCTACTTTTATAATAAATTGGCCGAAAGACATCAAACCTTTCTATATGAAGGAATCCGAAGATGATCCATCGAAGGTAATTGACATAATAATAATTTACAAAATATAATGACTGTTTGTAGGTTCTTGCTTTCGATTTATTGGTACCTGGTGTAGGAGAAATGGTTGGTGGTAGTTTACGCGAGGATAACATTGAAAAATTGAAAAGAAACTTATCAAATGATCAATTAGATTGGTATATCGATTTAAGAAAGTTTGGAGGAGTACCTACTGCTGGGTATGGATTAGGGTTCGAGCGATATTTATTATTTTTAACTGGTATTCAAAATATTAAGGATGTAATACCTTTTCCAAGGTGGCCACATAATTGTAGCATGTGAATAAATAATTTCAATTGGTTATTTTATTTATTTATGTGATATTCGAACTACTCAGTATACAATAAATTTATTTTGAAACATGTGATAATTTATAAAAATATGTTCTCGGAGAGAAAATGATGAAATATTTTGGAAAGCGAACAATAAACTAAAATTCTAGGAAAGTAGCTCGAGATAGGGTGAAAAAAACTTGTGAGACATTTGAACTACAATTTGTGTTCTTTATAAACGACTGGTGTGAACGAGAAACTTTCTTCACTGCAGGTAGATACAAGTTTGTTAGATCATTTGGGACATTTGAACTACTCTAATACAAAATTTTGATTCTAAATTTAAAAATCTGGCGGTTGTGACTATAGGTGCCTGAAATGAGTGTATAGAAAGTTGATGAGACATTTGAACTACTCAGCAAACACTAAAATAGGTTATAATTAATTTTGAAACATGTAGTTCCTAAAAATATGACAAAAAAAATGTTTTTAGAGAAAAAATGATGAAATATTTTGAAACATCGACTATAAAACAAAAATCTAGCTGGGATGGAGTAAAAATTAAAAACAAAAATTGTCGATTTTGATTTTTATTAAAAAAAGAATGTACATTTCAAAATAATGCCACTTGCGCGAACTTTTGAGTCTTACATTTTTAATGGTTATTAATTAAATCACCTCTTATAAGTACTTTTCAATTAACACAAGGGTTTCCATGAAGTCATGTCAAAATATTAAATTCTATGAAAAAAAAACAAAATTCCATCCATGGGGCAAAATAAAACTGTTAAACTTAAGTAATGGGCACAACGGTTGGTTAATTGAACCTGGAAGATTGTTTTGAGACATTTGAACTACTTAGATTAATATTAAATCACTATTTCAAATGATTTGATACATTTACAGACTTATTATAAATACCGGATATATACAAACACCCTAGGTGATAGAAACCTGAGCTTGTGAGACGTTTGAACTACTTAGTGTATAAATTATCAGTTTTTTTATCACCTGACTCGAAATTGATACTTTCCACTGTGAAAAGATACAAGGAATTGGTAGAGACATTCGAACTACTCAATAATAATTCATATTTTCACATCTAGTAAGAAACTTTTGGCCCATTTTTTTTATAAAAATATCAAACTTGAAAGGAGATTTTATCTACTGTGGATAGAAATTTGATTTATTCGGATTATTTGGTACATTTGACCTACTAAGAATAATGAATATAGAATACGGTTTTCATTCTTCTTCATTAGAACAAGAATACAGAAGAAATCATCGAATACTGATTAACAATTAATGACATGACCTCTCAAATAAAATTCAATATTATATCAAGTACTTGAAAAGGGAATTCAATATTAGTGGCCGATAACTTGAAGCAAATTACAAACGATATAAAAAAAGTGTCACTTGCACATTAATCACCATGTAGATCGACACTAAAAGTTACTTTCTTTTTCTTTTTGTCCGAACAACCGGAATCCGATAAACTGTCTTCTTCTCTTTTACGTTTTTTAATAACTCCATTATCTTCTATTTCGCAACTGTCGATGACTTTTTCTGCATCTATATTATCGATATCGAGATTCCAATTTTCCATGCTATTGTCATCTTCATCTTTTGATTCTTCTTGGCTTAATGTTTTATCCTCCTGACTTGTTTCCACTCGACTTTCTTGGCTGCTCACTTCTTGACTATTTTCCGTTGTTCTATCTTCCTCTTGACTATTTTCCTTTGTTCCATCTTCCTCTTGACTATTTTCCGTTGTTCTATCTTC
This sequence comes from Diorhabda sublineata, assembly GCF_026230105.1. Classification (NCBI taxonomy): domain Eukaryota; kingdom Metazoa; phylum Arthropoda; class Insecta; order Coleoptera; family Chrysomelidae; genus Diorhabda; species Diorhabda sublineata. The sequence goes on along the minus strand of NC_079474.1, from coordinate 2,311,877 downwards.
CTCTTGACTATTATCTGTTTTATCTTCTTGACTATTCTCTGTCTCTGCTTCGTCTTGACTGTTTACTACTTTATCAGTTTCTTCTTCTTGGCTTTCGTTTTCTAAAGATCCATTAAAATCCTCTTCAATCTGTTCTACAAGTGAAAAATTTCATAAATTAACCAAAATCAAGTCCTAAATCCACCAAACTTACCAACAGCTACATCTTTCACTGTGGTCTCAATTTGAGAAGTATTAGTTTCCATAATTATTTCATCTTGTTTGTTGGAATTTTCCATTTCCTCATTATTTTCCAGGGGATCGTTTATTTTATAGAATTCTAAAAAGATTAATAGAAAAAAAAAACAAATTTATCAACATCACCTTGGAATTATAAATAAGTTTGATTAAGAAAATGTTACTGTAAATATATTTAGGACATTTGAACTACTTTATCATCGGTTAAAAACATTATTATGAATATGGCAAGACTATTTAGCATTTGTAGGCAATAGAAACATGAATTTGTGAGACATTTGAACTACTCTGCACACAAAACCACCTTTTATGAAAATTTGGGCTATATATACCCGATTTAATGTAAAAACTCATTACTGTACATGTAGATGGAAAGAAACATGATTTCGTGAGACTGTTCAGGACATTTGAACTACTTCATTTCAACTAGATTATTATTATTCACAATTATAAATATGGCAAGACTTATTTAGGACTATAGGTAGTAGAAACATGATTTTGCGAGACTCTGCATACAAAATCAACATTATTGAATATTTGAGCTACAAATTCCTGATTTACCATGAAAATTTCTTCCGGTACATAAAGAAAGAATGAAATATGATTTTTATTCATTTAGGACATTTGAACTACTCAGATTTCAACATTTTAAAAATATGATATTACCTTTTACTAATTGCGTCTCTCTTAATTTATCAATTTCACTTGTTTCCTTAGTATTACGCATAATAAACATTTTAATTTCATCAACAGTTTCTTCCACATTTTCAGTATCCTCGGTGTAATACTCTGTTTGACTAACATCTTCAGAACTAATACTGATAATTTCTTTAGTATTTGTTATTTCGCAATCCGTATCTTCTTCTTCCTCTTCAATATGTCCGTTTGTATTTAAAATATTTTCAGGAATAACTGAAAATTTAAATAATATTCATCATCAAATAGCGTTTGATCAAAATTATAATAATCACCTTCTTGAGCTCTTCCAATTACTGTTTCGTCATCGTTCGTGATTAGATTAAAACAATTTTTTTCTTCAATCACATCCTCGTTGTCGAAATTATCTATCCTAAGCGGATCTAACGGATCCTCGGACTCAATAAGATCCTCGCCTTCGATGTTAACTTCAATTTCTTCTTCTTCTTCTATACCGTTCAATTCTGGAATTTTCATCCTTTCCACGTTTATCACTAAATTATTTGTAAAATTACTTTTCGCAGACCTAGTTTTCGGCGACATTATCGATTCTATATTTGGAGTTACAACCGAATGTCTTCTTGACCTTGCCACTGGTCTTCTCTTAGCAGACTTAATTACTCTCGACCTAAGAGCTGGTTTAGGGGTGGTTTTAACAACTGGTTTCATTGGAGGTAATTTGGAAACAAGAGCGGATTTAAGAGGTGGTTTTACCAGGGCAGGTTTTAGAGGAAACGCATTGGGCTTCTTTTTAGTTAGTTTTATTTTAAAATTCGATTTTTTTCTGCTGTCTAGGGAATCAGAACTGTTATCATCGCTGTAATCCCGATATCTGGATCTTCTAGGCGTTGTTTTGATTTCATATTCTACTAATTCATCTTCTTTTTCACTGTTTTTGTCTGTATAGGGATTAAAAGTCAAATTATCATGGTATCTAGTTTCTTTATAATTTATTTTTTTAGGCATACTACAAATATCTTCCTCCAATTCGTGTATATCTTTAAACCGAACTCTTTTCTGCGGGTTTTTTTTCTCTATTGTCTCGTTCACATTATTCAATGATGTTTCGAGTCTCTGCAGTCTGACAATGAGAATTTGGTTCATTAATTTCAGATCTTCAGAAACTAATTTTAATTTTCTCAATTGCGGGTCATTCCTTAGAGGTTCAAACCCATTTATATCTGTATTTGTTTGTGTCAAATCTACAAATTCCACAGGAACTTTCCTTTCTGCTTTAGTTCTTGTTCTTTTCAAAGGAGTAGAATGACTAGTAATATTAGACGCAAAATCTGATAGTTGTTGTTTCAATTGTGGCTAGAAATTGTTAAAACAATCATTTAAAATGGCATAAAACTTTTTTTTACAAAAATGATATTTTTATACTTACTATTGCTGCAATCAACTTATCTTTAACGGAATTCTTGGTTTCTAAATAATACAGGCAATCTGAACACGCGTTGGATATAGAATTTCCAACGATACCACGGTAATCTTTACCAATCGTTTCAAAATGATTCCATTTTAAAACTTTGATAACATCTTCTGAATTACCACATAAATGACAGTTTTCGTGTACTTTTTCCGCTGAACTCGAATGTAAAATATCGTCGTGAGTTCTTTTCATTAACACGAAACTGTGATAACACAAATGACATACCCTGGGAGGTCTCAAAGTTAAAAGCTACAAACAAAATAGGAAAGCTGCTAATCTTCCACATCAATAATTAATAAATGATATATTAAAAAATTTTATATAAATTAATATATACACAAATAAATATACCTTTTCTTCGTTGATATCAGATCCCGTAAATAAGGTTATTATAGTATTCTGAACATTCCGTGAATCCGAAACTACTTTTTTATTCGAACAAAAAAAGCAGTTACCTTTAACTAAGTCCATTTTATTATTATCCTTAAATAAACAATATTACAACTCAACTTAAACAATAAACTTAAATTTCAGATTTTTGTCATCTTGACAATTAGCTTCGAAACAGGTCGATACCGATTTTTTGACAGAATTGACATTTCACCGCCATTTAATAGTCACTGATTTGTAAATTTTAAATATTCCCACATACCATTGGTTTCCATTTATCTGGATGTTCAAAAAATAATTTCGCTCCAGATTTTATTTATCCTTGAATTTAAAGTATTTGAGGTTATTTGATTCGAAAACTTAGGTATAGTCAACAAAATCGGTAATCAAAAGAACGATTATTATTATGATTACCGATTCCGAGTATATAATTTAAGATAATGAATAAATTTAGACTTAAAATATCATTGAATATAAAAATTTGAGTCTTGTAGGTCATTCATTCGGAAAAATTGAACGTAATATATCAGTAGTATCGGTAGTTCAAAAGACCGTTTTCTGTATAATTATCCATAGACGTACCTAATTTATATAAAATGCAAAACAATCTGAAAATTTCAATGAAAATTTTTATTTAAATCTTTTAGGTTATTCGTTCAGAAACAATAAACATAAATTCAAAAACTCCTAAAATCCCCCACAATAACTAGGGATCTCCAGTAACAAATTTCATTATTTATAAACAAATAATTAAATATTTTTAAGTAAATAACAACAAAAATAATAAATTTTAAAATAAATAATTTCATTAGGTAACTCCTTTTTATTTAATTCTTTATTTATAAAATATTGAAAACTGCAAGTCACAAATTATTTTCTTCGGATTCTGATTTTTTGAAATCTTACATATTGGCATTGAATAATTTCAACATTTTTCCGAATGGTTGAAATGTGCATGATCCATCATGTTATATATCGATGTTTAAAGTTATAAGAATCCCTAAAAATATAATAAGCTAGCCCATTTTTTTCTTTCCTGAATTTGGAGTGAAAACCTCTAGGCTGGGAACCCTGAATAGATCATCTATCAGCTGATTGCGGATCCCAACATAATTATTGTTTCAAATATAACTTCTTGATTGAATTTCAATTTATTTTGTAAATCTTAGATATAAAATTTAAGGTAAAGAGGATTTTGAATGAGGTTTCTATTAATATAGTATTGATATTCAAGTTTTTTAGGTTATAGGTTCGGAGAAATTAAATATAAGTCGGTAGTTCAAATAACCGATTCCTATAAGATCATCAATAGGCGTAACTAATTAGATAAAAGGGGTATGTATGTAAAAATTTCTTTTTTTTTATAGAATATAGTTTTCTTCAGGAATTTTAGGCAGAAAAGTCAAGAATATCAGTAGTTCAAATGACCGACTTATGTATGTTTAACCATAGGCGTACGTAACTAGTTTAATAAAAGGGGTATGTATGTGAAAGTTTCCCTTCGAATTATTTTTTTTTATTGAATATAGATTTTTTTTCAGAAATTTTAGACATAAAAGTTAACGGTATAAGTATGTCAAAATAACCGATTTATGTTATCCAGATTAGTTTATGTAAAATAGGGATTTACATACACTTTTGCTTCAAATATTACGTTTTTATTGAATTTTTTTCTATTTAAAAAAGGTGTTTAAATAAAATACAATATATCAAGTTATTTATTAAAAATTTCTCCCAAAATAGCTAATCTTTGTAAAAACGGTTGTGCTTTACAAGATAGTAATTTAAAATTATTTTCCCAAGTAATATTAGCCGGATATTTATTTTCTCTCCTAAACCTTTCCAACATTTCTTGCGGATCAAATTTCTTGGTCTCCTTAGACAATACTTGATCTATAATCTTCGAAAACGACATCTTTTCTTCGTTTCTCCCTGCGGTAGTATTTTCTTCGAAATCTTCTGAGCCACCAGTAATTTTCCGACTAATATTATCGTTATCTTCCAATTTGACATAACCAGTAGTTGATTCTGTTGTAATTGTCACTTCTTCATCTAAAATTTCTTCACTTTTTTCTTTTTCTTCTTCAACGTCGGATTCAAGTCTCCTTTTTCGAACCGTTATTCCTTTAAAGAGATCCTTATCTTTCTCCAGATCTTTAAAATTAATCAATTCTCTATTGGATAAACTATGGCAACAATGTAGAGCTGCTGGATCTACGGGGTGAGCTTCTGTGTTAAATATGTAACCTCCTGCGTCTATGACACATTCTCCATTGGGAGTTTGGATAATTGTACCAGATTCACCTTGGTTATGAATGAAATTGTCCGGATCAAAAAGAAGATATAGATATTTCGTTGTTTCCGATAGGAAAAAAGATTCCATTCTATCTTCTTTTTTGTGATCCCTAACGTCTTTGATCTGTAAAATTAGCAAATGAAAATGAAATTTTAAATGGTGTTAAATAGGACTTACTGTGGCATAACCGCATGGAGTTTTTGCACTGTGTTGAATACTTCTCAGAATATCTTCTCCGGCTTGTAAAAGGAATGGATCCTCAGTGGATCTGTAGAGGTACATAATAGATTCAATCAATTCTGGTCTTAATGGGTAACTTTCTTTATTACTACCAGCTTCTGTTTGAGGAATGTAATAAAATTCTGGTGTGAAACCATATTGTTGCCAAACTTGATGGTAATTATGTAAAGTTTGCATTGCACTTGATGTTTCCCCTAAAATTTTCATTTTTTTTTAAATCATAGATGAATTCTGAAAGAAATTTTATGATTATTACCTATTAGGCTCAAAACTCCCGGCCAATACGCCTCTAATGATTGAAAAACAGGTAAAGTAATCTGTCCTTTCGTCATGGAAACCCACATATACCAATCATCTTTTTTTAGATATTTATCAATAGATTTTTTAGCTTCATAGAACATTTCCATCAATTCGGGCCTCTGTAATAAAATCGATCCTTTAACTAAGTATTCAAAATAAGAATCAACACCAGATCCTATACCAGCATCCTGCGCAGTCCACTTTCCAGAATCTGTATCTATATGATTACCAAAAAGTCCTAATTGGGATTTGTGGTTAAATAATGAATACAAAGCATTTAAAGCTACCTAAAATGATACATTTCAAAACATTTTTTATCATATTATCAGTGAATTTACCTCTTCATATAAAGGATCTCCTGTTAACCTACTTAGTGTACCAAATTCAACAATAAATGTACCAACTCCAGCAGTACAAGTTACAGTTGTTTCCCCTTTTGGAACTCCACTGTGTAAATTCACCGTACCATAAGGCATTCCAGTTTTAGTATTGAATGCTACTATCAGTCTTTTAGCTACGTCTTCTGCTAATCTCAGTAAAGGACCATTACACGGCCAACCTGGTTCTAATTTCGCACCTGCTCTAAAAATAAGAGAAATAAACAAAGCTTGATGATGAAATTAATTTTAAACTTACTTGTGAGACATTAGATGAGCACTCAAAAGGCCTCCGATGATCCTTATATTAGTTTCAAATACAGAAACGTTAATGTTAGCATCAAAATCTTTTTTTGTAGAGAGAATATCGACGACTCTTTGAAATTCAGAATAATTCCCCATAATAGCTAGAGTATCTAAAGCATCTATTAAAGTAAGAGAGTAGCTAAAATGTTTAAATACATGATTAAGTGACAATAAAATCATTTTATTATTACCTTCCATATGTATCAACACCATCGCAACTAATTGGTCTTAATTCATCATAAGGATAAGCAAACTTTAAATAACTATCGTAAGCGTGATAAAACATTTCCCTTACTTCTTCCCTAAAAATTTTATAAAAAATTTTTCATTATTTAAATAGCATATACGTTTACCTTAGTTTAATAATATCATCTTTGGTGTATGTCCTTATTGCCGAAGACGAATTGGCAGTGAACATCAATAAAATAACAACATAATATAACATCTTCAAATATTCCAATAAAATTAAGAAAAAAATAATAAACTCATATCTAAATAGTTCAAATGTCTCACAGTAGTTCTGTTAATTTCTTATGTGGCATAGAACTACGTATAATTTTGACAACGTCAAATTACGAATATAAAAAAGAAGAATATTGTCAAAATGAAAAATAATTTAATAGAAAACATGTTAACAATATACTATTTTTAAATATTTGAATAAAATTACATTAAATAGTTCAAATATCTGACAGTGGTTTTGTTAATTTCTGATAAAACTACGTATACATTTAATAATTTCAAACTGCGAATATAAAAAAGAAGAATTTGTCAAAATGAGTAGTGGATTAATATAAAACATAATAATATAATATAATATCTTCAAATATATCGATAAAATGGAAAAAAATAATAAATTGATATCTACAGGTTGAATATTTCGAATGTGAGCTACGTATACATTTGACAATGTTATATTACAAATAAAAAAAGAAGAATTTGTTAAAATAAAAAATAAATTGATAGAAACCGTGAAAACATAACTTCAAATCTTTAAATATTCTGATAAAATTGAGAAAAAAATAATGAATTTATATCTGCAAACTAAATAATTTGTATGACTGACAGTTTTGTGGCATCGAACTGCGTTTATAATTGACAATTTTGAATTACGAATATAAAAAAGAAGAAGATTGTTAAAATGAAAAATAAATTATTAGAGAACGTTAAATTAATTTCATTTAAAAAGAAGCGTAATAAAAAATGTGCGAGTAAAATTAAAAACAAACAAATCGGGAATTCCAAAAGACATATACGAAGAAAGCAAACGAAAATAAAATATTACAAAAATTTGAAGAAAAAGAGATTAGAAAAAACCACTCACGATTTGTGTTCCCAAGTACAAGTGATTAATATGGATGATATCGATTGGATATCTAATAATGGCTCAAAACCCATACCCGCAGAGCTTATCGAATGGCATAGACAAGATCAACTCGCTTATTGGAAAGCGAGAGCAATAACTTTAGAATTAGAAAACAACATGTTGAAAGAACACTTGCGAAATATGTATTCCCAAGTTATTAGAGATGGAGTGTATAACAAGGCAGAAGAAAAACCGGGTAATAATAAAAAGATAAACAAAGAAGATAAATCTCAAATAATGAATGTAACTGAAGCAAATTTACCGGATCCTGATATGAAAAATAGACTTGAAGAAATGAGGCGGATTTACGGCGATGCAGCTGAAAAAATTATGGGCATGGAAACGGCTGTACAATTGAATTATGAGAGACACTTTGAACAAAATAATCCAATTTTTTGGCCTGTACTTCCACTCAGGATGAAGTTTAAATAAGTTTTAGGGATAACTTTCAATTATTTTTTATATAATGTATTATATATAATAAAATTGATTCTGTACAAAGAATATAAAACAAACAAAAGTATATAAATATATAGAAAAAACAACTAAGGGGTTATGCCTAATACTTTAAAGTGTTTTCAAACTATCCTTTGTTATGGGATCACTTTGATTGATTTATATTTTCTTTGTAAATACAAACTTAGGAAAAAATCGATTTTTTGAAAATCAATCTTTTAGATCTCGATTTTTTTATGAATCGATTCATCAGGTTGTGATTAGAATTGATTTGAAAATCGATTTTTGGAAAGAATCGCCATCCCTAACTCATTATTTTTTTGGATCTAGTTAAAAATGAAAATACAATCATTTCTCTAACATTTAATTGAATAATTATATAAAAATACTAAAATTATCTATTTAAATTTTAAAATAATTATAATTTGGGTATATTTTACTTAGGAAGTTAATTTATTTCTGTATTTATTAAGAGATCGTTAAACAACGAATCTAATGTCCATTCTTCAGCAAATTCTTGTACATCTTTTTCTGGGTACAATTTACTTGTTAAACAAGATAAATCGATGTCTCCCAACATCCATACTTTACTTTCATCAACCTTCAAGCTACTTACTTGACTGTTAATTTCTTTCACAGATTTATCAACGGAAATTCTATAAAAAAAATTTAGTTAGAATCATTTTGTAAGTGAATTTTTGTTCTTACGTTGATGCTAGATCCTCAGAAGCATCGTCTATATCTGGAATTATTGGAATATCATCATTAACATCCGTTTTTTTATCGTTTTGAAACCTTTCCCTTGAAATATGAATATTGCACAAATTGAATGAATTAAATTCACAAATACTTACAGTTCAATTATATTTCTCCCTGTATCTGATCTAAAATTGATTAAATAAGAAAAGAAAATTTATAATTTGTACATACCTAGTTGTTTTTAAAGGTTCATCACTCCACACTCCCGTTTTTCTTGTTTTAGAACGCACGTCTTCTTTAGGAGAATCTTGTATAATTTCAGTATCTTCTAAATTTTTATTAGAACGTCTGCCTTGCTTGGGTGCAGGCTGAAATACAACTTCTTAATTATAACTGAATAATAAATTTCTCTTAATACCTTTTTTACTACTAGAAGATCTATATCTTCGTCCCAGTGCATTTTTTATTTAATACAATATCTTTGTTTTTATTGATGTTACTATAACAACAGGTATAACCTATCTTTCTTCTTTTACCAACTAATAGTTCGGTCTCTTTCTACTAAGTTAATTCAATAAATATTAAAATTGAAAAAAAGTATATTTTAAATCGTTTGTAGTTTTCAGAGAAATATTTTCAATATAACATCAATTTCTGAGTTTAAAAACAACTAGTTGTAACGTCCAAAAAGAACAAAAACCTTTGACTTTTAAATGTACTAAAAATTGCAACACTGTTCAACATGACAGCGAAAACCAGTTAATGTCTCTAAAATACGTATACTAAACATTTTTGTAATAAATAATTATGGAACATACTGCAGTAAAAATATTTATTTATAATTAAATTATATTACAATTCATTGTGAACTGATAATTTTGGACCTTTTTTTATAACTTTCCTCAATTTCTTTTTTGGGGGTATTACTTCCACATTATCTCTTTTCAATGGTGTTTTTCTGTAAGGATTTACATAGTTTGGATCCCTTTCTGTATGATTTAGTTCCTGACCAACCAATTTTAATAAGGTAATAGTATTTTTGTCGAGAAGATATTTCATTTGATAACTAAAAGCTATTCCCCATTGAAAAACCAAATTCCAGTTATTATTACTCTTTAATAGATTACTAGAAATTTCGGGGAATCTTAAAACGAGTTCCGAAAACAAAGCAGTATTTTCTAAGATGTTGGATAAAGCTTCTCTTATTTTTTCTTCTAAAGGAAAATCGGAAACGCCAGGAATAAATGAAGAGGATTCTAACAATACTCTACTGTTTATAATAGTTTCAAAAATTTTTTGAGACATTAAATTTATCGTAGAGTATTCTTTTTTATGATTTGATAACTTTTGGAACTTTTTAATAGCATCTAATTGTTCTCTTCGTTGTTGTTTATATAACTTTTTATCTGTAATTACAGTATTAAGAAAAATAATACAACTTTTGATATAATGTTGATACAAAAGAGGTTTTTAATAATAACAAAGGATACATAGTTCTTCCGCCAATAGGGATTCTTCATTTCCTTTTTCAGCTGATGAGACAATATAAAAACCAAAAAATAAAAATAATAAATACCGAAATTTAAGCATAACCTCGATTTAATTCTTCTTTTTTATTATATCATGAGCTATATTCTAAAAGACAGTTGGTCATTTTAAAATTTTACTACTATTAGAATATTTTATATTAAAATTTCAAAAAACTTGTTGAAATTAAAAATTTAAGGTTTTAGTATTAATATAAGATTTAAGCTACATTCTTAACATCTACGTATTTTTTCCTTTGCATCAAAACAAAGTTATAGTTGATATAGTTAAAGTCAAATAATGATATTTAAAGAAGAAATTGACAACTTCATAAGATCAACTTCAGTTTAGTTACAATAACAAATAAGTCAAAAATGGCTACTGGGCCAAAAATTGCGTTGACTCCTTTAGAGTTGTTAGAAGGTCAAAGAGAACCCCCTTTCCTAAGTAAAATATGGAATCCAGTAATTTGGGGTACCATGGGATTTGTTAGTGTAATTGTAGCTAATTATATGGCTAGGAAACCTGTTTTCAGCGGTAATTATAACCTATAAAATCCAAATAATTACGTAACTTTATTTAAAAATCCCTTTTAGGTGTACAAAAACACATCGGAGCAGTTGTTATTTGTAGTGGAATTGGTAAAGTTGTTGATGATTATCGAAATAAATATTTAGCGGATAAAGACGCCGTTCTTCGTCACTACATTCAATTACATCCTGAAGAATTCCCACCTTTCGGTACGTAATAAATATTCGATTATTTTATAATTTTGATGATTATTTTTCAGAACGCAAACAGTTTAAGGACGTTCTAGAACCATGGTACCCGATTCGTTAATTTTTAGGTTAATCTATAGTGTTTATTGTAATTTGGATTAAATTATTTAAATTCTAATGTTTGTTTTTTTTTAAATTTAGTGCACAATTTCAAAATTTTTTTCCATTTATGGGTTTTAGTAGATCTGCTGCTTAGATATTTTCTATTTCTGATATAAAATATGAATATTAGCCGTATTAATCAAAATTTACTTACTGTCGAGTCTCCTATGGACACCAGGGAGATCACCTCTGATATAGGGTTTAAATAAAAACAAAAAAAATTATGGATTATTTTATTATTGATAGTGGGCGAGAAAATACACATATTTATGTAAAGTTCTACCTGTATACACGCAATAAATGAATTAGAATTAATCTAAAAGTGTTGTACATATTCAAGAAAACCTACCAAATATTAACAATACTTATACAATCATTTTCCAAACTTCAAAGTTAAACTTCTCATAATAATTTAACATTAACAAATAAAATTTAGGCCAGTCATTGAACAAACATTAAAATTAAATTGTCTAAAATATAGACAGAGTTGAAAATTTTTTAAAACAAAATAATAATAGGATGAAACTCATTGGGAAAGGAAGAGAATTTAATAAAAATAATTTACTGGCGTCTTGAAGATGGGAAATGGAATAGGGTGATTTTTTGAAGGTAAAAAACTGTTTAACTCAATTCGTGGTGAAACTACAAGTTTTATGGAAAAAAGCTGAAGAGAAAAGTTGCAAGTTTTCACCAAATTTCGTACGATAAGAAAATTACCTACAACTTTTTTCCATATGACTTATACTTTGAATACAAATCGAAATCAATCGTTTTTCACCCTTAAAACCTCACCCCCTTTCATTTCCCGACCTCAGATCGACCGTAAATTATTATTCCCTTCATTTTTTTCATATTCTCCCCCTTTTCCGATATGTATTATCCTATTACCATTTGTTTTTCCACTTTTTAATTTGAAAATTTGTTCTTCGACTAGTCATTAAATGGAAGATTCTTATATTTTTTTTGTTAGAAAAATACGTGTGTCAATAATACTTAATATTTCTATTCTACAAGTATAATCAATAAATACGTTAGTCACCCTTATTTCATCACAGACTACAATAACATCTAAAATTTTGCTGCTTCATTTTTTTTTAATGGTACAAAAATGAAAAAGGAACAAATATACTGACAATATATTAAAAAAACATATTCAATAATATAAATTACACACTCGTGGACCACTTTACCCTGTATATATATTCAGTCAAATCACTCGAAACACTTCATATATTAGAAATGTAGTATATAATGACGTAATACTGAAAAATAACGCTTTTAAACCAATCTACTTCGTTTTTAAACAACAAAATTATACCATCACACGAATGTCATCGTTTTCTTTAAAAAATAACAGTAAAAAAAGTTTTCACTACACTTAAAACGTGTATATATAACACCTATTGCACGAAATGGATGATTATTTTTTGCAGTGTATCAAAAGCTTTGTTCGCGAGAATTAGTTTCTAACGATATAGAAGATAGAGAGGCATATAAATGAAATTGTACTATTGGACGAGACAAAGCATCGATTTATCACTTTCTATCTCCCTCTACTAGTCAACGAATTCTCATCTTCTGCCTCGCTTTCTCTATGGAACTGCTAATGTTTATCCATAATCAATGATTAACTAAATCGCAATCAATAATTAACGAAATCGATGTGATCCGTGAACACAGAACGACAATTTTTAAAGTGCGCAGCGATTACTCCTTAACTGAATCGGAATTAGATCCAAGAGCATAACTAGAGTAGTTACGGTGTGAACGTCGATGGGAGCGGACGTTATATATTTTTGCGTTTTGTGTTCTTAGTTAGGGATAAACAAAATGGTCGTAAAATTATTGATGCAAAGGAAATTACAAAAAAGGGTTATTAATATAATAAGAATATATGGAAATAATAATCGAGATGTGTGAAAATAAAATTGTTTCAAACTACATTCCCTAAGTTGTTTTTCATGAAGAGCGAGTTGGATACGAAGCCTTAAACTTTAAAATTTCAAAATACGATCAAGTACTTCAATTTTCATAATTTAAAAGATCTTTTCGCAAGGTAAATTCAAAACTTGATAATCACGTTGTTTTATAAATATTACAATTACTTACACTAAAAAAAAATCTATTCAATTGGAGAATTGTTCCTTTTCCACCATACCTAACAGAACGATTAAATTATTTTTAAAATTTAATAAATAAAAGATTTGTACATGAATAGTTGTTGTAACGTTATATTTTGACTTGAATAAGGACATTAAAACACCTAGGGAATTTATAGATGAGTTGGTTGCAAAAATACGAAATCCCTTGAAAGTTTTTTATGGATGATTACTGATTATAGTAATATAGTCAAATGATGATGATATGAACAATGGATTCTTCATAGAAGTGGAAAAACTGAATCGAAATCACAAATACTGTAGATGAAGTACTGAATATAGTATTTTTAGAGTCGTTTGAAGAGTTACAACTGGCAGACGTTTAAGATTCTTTGTCAAAGTGGAAAAATTGTACCCAAATGATGAATAATGAAGAAAAAGTACTGATTAAAACAACTAATTAAGGTATTTTAGACTGGGTTTCTAAAGGACATCAGCCTTTAATAATGTTAAACGGGGTACGGCTGGCCTATCATAAGGGCGCCCACTATTCTGCTCACCAAGGGGACTGAATTCAAACTAAGAGTTGTTAAAACGTCCTAATAAGTCAAAATACAGTACAAATACGGTAAAATGGATCAAATATACAGGTACTTCAATTAACAACGATCCTTGGTTTTCCCTTTCGCAAAAGCTGACTGTGTACTCGATCAAAATGTTTATATTATCAAGAGCCATCGTTAATTGAAAAACTGTTTCAAATATAAAAAATTCCATTTGAATTTTACACCATTCTGTTCCGTCTAAAACGAAAATTTTACGATCGGTCATAACTAACAATTACAATATTGTCTAGTCTCCAAAATACAAAAATAAAATCGGATATTTGAAACATATTCACTAAATCGTTATTTTAACATTTATTTTTATAGTTTTATTTATGATTTTGAATGTATTACGTCAATTCAAGTCCAAAATAACACAACGATTAACCGAAACTTGTTTTTTCAGACTTGGTTACCCTATATTTTATGTAGAGCAGTATATTACTAATATTTACACTTCAACCCACAGTAAATTGTAAATAAGCGAAAAAATTAGGTATTTTTGATTAGAAATGCTGATTGAATTTAATAAAAAAAATTATTATTCCATGATATATACGAGGATTGTCTTAAAAGTTTCCAAACTCGATATTAAGACTGGAAAAAGAGTCTATTGTTATTTGACATTTACTTAAATATTGGAAAAATTCGCCAAGAAAAAACGACTTAATTGTAAAAATTTCGTTCCCCTGTGCTCAACAGTCCCAATAAGATCAAAACCGGTCGATATTTTATTATTGTAAAGTAACGAAGTAGGTTAAATCAAATTGAGAGCTGAAACTATAAAAATTGATTAACCACACACCATATAAATCAGATCCGGTTCATAGTGACTTTTTACTGTATCCTAACCTAAAAATTTGTCTCACAGGACTGATATTTTCACCGAACGAGGTTATTAAACAGAGAAAAACGAAAATTGTTACTGCGAATCATAAAAATCGTTCAGAAACTTCAGAGACGACATTTTTCTGATTGAAAAATTTAATTTTCTTCGAAACATAATATAGTAATCGATCAGATACATCAATTTTAGCTCGTATATAAAAGAAAAAACGACTAAATTGTGAAAATTTCGTTACCCTGTGCTGAAGAGTCCCAATAAAATCGAAACCGGTCGATATTTTATCATTGTGAGAAAAACCATCGATATTTTTTATATATTACATATTCAATCAGCATAAAATACGACTCTTATTTATGAGGTAACGGCAATTTATGTTAATTTATCTCGTTATAAAAAAATTATATATATATATACGAGGAAACTATTGTTGTATTCGACTAAAAATTTATTGCGGAATAATTTCTTCCATGGAAAACGTGAAAATATATCAATTTATCGGTTGTCAAAGTGGAAATTAAACGGCTAACGAGATCCAATTAACATATAATAATAAATAGCACGAAAAAACTATGCAAAGATCGACATATTTCAGATCAACTTCGCTAATGGACGTTACAAGAAACTCCAAGTCTCTATAATATTTATCATAAAAGAAAATTGATTATTTGGAACGTTTCGGGCTATGCCGGATCTGTAATTTGACGATATTACAAATACTTAGAAAGAAATGAACGAAAACAACGTGAATAAAGTTGATTATTATACAGCATGGTAAAAATTACTAGAAAGAAACTTCGATTAGTTCATATGAACCATGTAACTGGTTCAAGACACTCTTTGAGTAGTTCAAATGAACCCACAACTATCCTTATACAACTGAATCATTAGACCGATATTTAATTGGTTCTAATGAACAAAATTAATTGCATCTAACTCTCGAAATCGATCTGCAAATAATTCAAATGAACTACACCGTCTGCATCAAACTGATTCTTGATCTCGATCTCCAATTAGTTCAAATGAACCAAACCGTCTGCATCAAACTAACTCAGAATATTCAAGTATTTCAAATAAACTAAAACAGTCTGCATCAAACTGACTTTTAAAATGTATCGTCACGTAGTTCAAATGAACCGACATATTCCTATACAACTTACTCAAAAAAATCGGTCCTCGTTTAGTTCAAATGAACCGTCCGAATAAACTGACTTTAAAAATGGATTTTCAAGTAGTTCAAATGAACCAATCGCGCTACATCGAATTGACTTTCAAAATGTATCATCAAGTAGTTCATATGAACCAAATTGTTTGTATCAAATTAACTCAAAATATTCAAGTAGTTCAAATGAACCGAACCGTCTACGTCCAAATACCTCTTGAAATTTTGAATTAGTCCGAATGAACCAAATTAATAGCATCCAATCGAGTCAAGGATTTAATTTCCAATTAGTTCGAATGAACTAAATCAACTTCCAGTCGATTTAACACTATTTAGTTTGGATACTTTCACCGCATTTTCTGCTTGTAGTTTCTTGTAAAGTCTCAAGATACAATAAAAGATTTATATGCATTCAACAACCTAAACATACACTACTACGTGATCTAATCACATACGGAATGTATAACAATTACCACTTAACGACTAAAAAAATAATAATAATAAAATAAGTGAAGAAACGTCATCCTTCTAACGAACGAGGTGCATAAAAAAATTGCTACAAGCACAAAGTGTATATGTATGTATATAAAGTGCTAGTCAAAACGGAATCAGTCGTTTATAAAATGATGTTACTATCACATTAGTTAAATTGAAATTAACTATAATCAATTTTTTTTTATAATTATTAGTTATAAAATGAAGAAAACTGTCAAAATTTACTTAATCTCATGTTATAAGGTTAATTTCGAATCAAATAATTCCACAAATTAGTTTGTATAAAGCGTTTCATGATTGACAGCTGAAAGTTATAAAATGTTGCCATAACTGACACTGACAGAAAAAAAATATAAAAAGTTCTATGACTGACATAGATTGACAGCAAATAATTAAAAATGCTCCATAACCGACAATTAAATGTTCCAAGACGGATAATGATTGACAGTTCCATGGCTGACATAAAAGAATTATAAAACGTTCCATAGCTGACATTCGATTGATATCAAAAAATCATAAGTGTACTATGCTTGACGTTTTTCTTAGCCAACTTCAAGTTATACGCACGTGACATAATTAAAAACTCATAAAATTTAAATTGCAAATCGAAAATACAAATATCGATCAATTATAAACGACCGACCATCACAAAATGAAAGTGACACTTAATATTATTGCGAAAAAATAAGTTACAACAGTATTATTTCAATATATATATAAATAATTATTGTTAGATTTATTGGTAAGATGTGCAACGGTTAGATGATAAAATCACTGGTATAACCTAACCTATATCATATAAAATAAAATTGTAACCACAACGTTGCAGTCATCGTAATGAGAATTGAATATCATTTTCGACGACATCCCGTATATAGATAGTACATAAACTGTATAAAGTGTGGGTACATTCATCATATTTGAAAAATATAAAAAAAATAAATTTGAATAAATGGTATCAATAAATGTACAACTGTCAAATATCTATGTGTGTATATGTGTCAATATATACCAAAGTTTTATATAAATGTACAATGTCAAATGTCACTATGTATATATGTCAATATGTACCAATGTTACATATAAATGTCAACTTGTCATATGTCTACATAAATATATGTCAATACAAGCCAGGATTGAAAATCAACGCGCATTTGTCAAAATGTGTAATAGTGTACATTTGTCAAATGTCAGTGTGTGTGTATATGTCAATATGTGTTGGTATTGCAAATAATCTTGTAATTGTCAAATGTCAATATGTATATATGTCAATTTGTATCAGTGTAGAAGGAGAACGATTAATACCGAAGATATATGGAGAATAAACTTACGAAAAGGGAAGGATTAAATGGAAAGGAATAAAATATAAGATACGGGATAGGAATTAATGGAAACATATATGGAAAAGGGATACCAACTTTGATGGCACTTTACCCGTTGCACTCTTACCATCCGTTCAATGGGTTTACGCAACTATAGTTTAAACTTAAATTAAATAACGAGAGTTAATCAGTTCTTAAAAATCATAATAATACTGTTCGCTATTATCAAAAAAAAAAAAAATATGAAATTGAGGTTATCAGCTAAAAATGGCAAGTTAAAAAATAATTATTTTAATAAAAAAGTGCGATCACATCAAATATTTGATGAAAAATTTCACCTATTTATATATATAGAGCTAACTTCTATATTATTGTGATGTACAGGATGTCCATTCGATAAAGAACGTCTTTCGATAAACACCTTGTATATAACTGTAGGTAAAATATCCTTTTTGATTTTTTTTATTCTAATGCCCTGCATTATGTTTTTCTTTGTACCAATATATAAGAAAAACTGTTGATTTTTTTGTTATTAAATACATAATATAAATCAACAATTTTAATATGTCAAAAAATAGTTGTCTATTCTACAAGTTTTTTTTTAATTAGATGTTCAAACAACGAATCATAGATACCGAGGAATTACCAATAATAATACTATATATACAAATATAGTACAAATTGGTCAATAATATCAATCGTAATACTGAAGATGATAATCCGAACAGTCGAAACGTTTTCTATAGTCAAATATGGGAAATAAAGTTATATAAATAGTTGAAAATTCAATTATTAGATGTACAAATTTATTAAAGAGAAAACCAGCATCTCTTTTGTAATTAAATAAATAAAAATGTACAGTACGTCTCGTTGAATTGGAATCAAGTGGATAATTTTGTTAGTATTAATTTTAACAAAAAAATTGATTCTTTATAAAACGTTATACGTGATCTAAAATATAAAATACAATCATCAGATTTGCAATTTTTTTAATAGTATATAAGTTATGTCAAAAAATATTAGTAATTTCGTAATATTATTAATAACAAAATTTTTTATAAAAAAAATTATGTGAATACTTAATTTAGTGTAGTTTTTTAGTTCTAATCAATTTATTAAAAAGAATTTTTTGATTTTAATGAATAAAAACATACTTTTCGATTTGATGTTCATATTTTTTGACATACCTCGTATACGATTTGAAAAATTTCTTTTCTGATTATTGTATTTTAATTTTTAGAATATTTAGAACGTTTTATAAAGAATAATTTTTTTTCCTAAAATTAATAATAAAAA
This sequence comes from Diorhabda sublineata, assembly GCF_026230105.1. Lineage (NCBI taxonomy): Eukaryota > Metazoa > Arthropoda > Insecta > Coleoptera > Chrysomelidae > Diorhabda > Diorhabda sublineata. The sequence goes on along the minus strand of NC_079474.1, from coordinate 2,292,851 downwards.
AGTAAGGGAGGGGGTATTTTGTAAAATATATTCCATAATTAAATAAATAAAAATATATAATATGCCCCCTTGAGTTGATAACACGTGAAAAACTTTTTATTAATGTTGTGAAAACAAAAATTAATTTTGATAAAACGTTTTGTATGATAAAATCTTAAAACTGATCATCAGATTTTAAATTATTTTTAATTAATTCTGAGATTTTTGAAAAAAATATGAATTTTATATTTTTAATATGAAATTTTGTTGAAAAAAACAATGATCAGTACTAAAATTCACCGCAAAATATGTTTTTAAATTGAGAAAATAATTTTTTTACTATAATGACACATTTTCGTTCAAAATTAGACAGTTATCAAAAAATGACTAAAATTCTCAAAGTAAATCGATCTATTTAACGTAAATTTAAGTTTCAATTAACTCTTTTTAATAAAAATTTCGAATATTTTAACAAATAATAAAAGTATTTTATTTCTAAGTAAATTTCATGTTTTTTGACATACCTCGTATACGACTGAAAAAATTTGATATTTACCTATTGTGTTTTATATTTTAAAGCAATCAGAACGTTTTATCAAGAATAACTTTTTTTCTTAAAATTAATAATAAAAAAGGTAGACATTGTTTCAAAATTTGGGGACAGATATAAAGTAAATTTCATATTTTTTAACATACCTCGTATGCGACTGAAAAAATTTGATATTTACCTATTGTGTTTTATATTTTAAAGCAATCAGAACGTTTTATCAAGAATAACTTTTTTTCTTAAAATTAATAATAAAAAAGGTAGACATTGTTTCAAAATTTGGGGACAGATATAAAGTAAATTTCATATTTTTTAACATACCTCGTATGCGACTGAAAAAATTTGATATCTACCTATTGTGTTTTATATTTTAAAGCAATCAGAACGTTTTATCAAGAATAACTTTTTTTCTTAAAATTAATAATAAAAAAGATAGACATTGTTTCAAAATTTGGGGACAGATATAAAGTAAATTTCATATTTTTTAACATACCTCGTATGCGACTGAAAAAATTTGATATCTACCTATTGTGTTTTATATTTTAAAGCAAGCAGAACGTTTTATCAAGAATAACTTTTTTTCTTAAAATTAATAATAAAAAAGATAGACATTGTTTCAAAATTTGGGGACAGATATAAAGTAAATTTCATATTTTTTAACATACCTCGTATGCGACTGAAAAAATTTGATATCTACCTATTGTGTTTTATATTTTAAAGCAAGCAGAACGTTTTATTAAGAATAATTTTTCCCTAAACTTGATAATAAAAAAGTTTTCCACATTACATCAACTTCATGGTCACAAGTAAGTGAATCCCTCGATATCTACCATTCAACAAACAATAACAAAAAAAAGACATTTTTCGCGTAAAAAAATAAATTAACAAAAAAAATTCACTTTTACAATATATTAAGTACCTTGTTGCTCTCACCCTTTTCCTTACAATTTATTCCCTACGTGCTCGCTTAGGCCTGACATGATCACCTTCTCCTCTACCTTTCTTACCCACCTGCACCTGTGATTGTGCCGTCAGGTGAAGAGATATGGCTTGCGTATTTAGTTTTTCAGCCAACAACAAATCTTTCAGCTGCTTCATTTTTTGACTGTGAAGGACCACCGTAGGTCTTACATCCTGTGAATGTTCATCTATTGGTACTTCTTTCGAAGTACTAGGTCCTCCATTGAGTTTTTCTGTGGATTCTTGCGGGGAATTTGAGGGTGAGACATCAGGGTAATCACCACCTGTGTATTTCCAAAAAATATCAATCAAAACATACTGAAAAGTGCAATAGTGATCTTACCTACAAATGGTGAACCGTCACCTTGTAACAGATACTCAGGATTTAATATTTTTTCTGAACATGCAGCTGTTAATGCTTCTATACTAGGATGAAAAGGCGATTTATCCTTTTCTCCAGTTTGTTTTGTACTATTTACAACTAGATCGGTATTAGCAGATCCGTTCTCCTTCTCATAATTATTATTATTATTGTTATTAAAATATGAACCATTTTTTTTTAATAATTTGTCTTCTTCAGACTTATCACAGACAATATTCACCTTTAAAAACATAAAATTATGTCAAGTTAGGTTAAAATTCTATTGAATCTGGTAGTCCACTAGGTTTAGGTCCTTTTTCAATGGTGCTAATAATGATATTGAAAAAAAACTACATTTAGTACAATGAATTTAACATTAGATGCTGTTTCAAGTGTTACCATGGAAAGACCTTTGAGACCACCAGATTTATTTATAAATTTTTTTTGATATTTTTTTCCAAACAGCATCAACATTTTTTTAATGTTGTAAAGTAATCGAAACAGAAATCCAGTACAACAATTAAGTTTATTACAATTTACTAGCTAAATTGTTATGATGAATCAAGGAGAAAATTATTCAATTACAGTTAAACAGGTGAAAGATATCGAGATTATTGAGATTTTTCTATTTAAAGGGGCCCTAAGTATGATAAAATTTTGATAATAATTTTTTTATGCTGTAATTGATACAAAAATCTAGTACAAAAATTAAATTTATTATAATTTACGTGCTAAATTTCAAATATTTCACATTGATATTCCCATATTTCGCAAAATATACAGAAAGTAGATATTTATTTAAAGTTTAAATAGATTTACCTGAGCCCTAACATCAGCGTCGAATTTTGATATTGTAAGGACCAAAGGTTTGGCCCATCCTATATGTAACACTGGGGTAGCACTTCCCTCTTCCCACTGACAAATTCCATCGTAAAATCGAAGCAAATCGGCGAAGCATTTTGACTTTTTCAAAATTGTGTTAGCACTAAAACCGGAACTTTCGGTTTTCATAATTTGAGGTATTAATTCATTCGCGATCTCAAGAAATTCTTTATAAATCTCCTCATCATCCCTCGAATAGTTATATCTGGAATATTGAAAATCATACACAAATGTACGGGGTAAAAAAAACAAACACTTACAATCTTATAACGTCACTAGCATTTGCCCAACTTTCGAATGCTTCCTCGTACATTTTGTTACGATAGAAGTAGCCTCCTTGATATGTGTAAGGATACACATGTTGATTGTTATAATACGTCCTTGCAGAATAAATAGCTTCTTCAAATAAAGATTTACATGGTACTTTACCTTCAGTAGCAGAAATTTCTTCCAAATCACCCAAATTTCCAATAGCCATTGGATATTTTTTTAAATGTCCTAAAAAGTGATAAAAAATATATCTTCTTCGACGTAAATACATCAATAGTTTACCAAGACCATATAGTAACCACAATAGTTCTTGCTGAAGTAGAGCAACTTCATAAGCATCATGTGTTGAATTCAAAGATGGATCTATAGCTGAAACCAAAGCTGCAACTTCCATATGTCTAGTACAAATAACCGGTTTGTTATTTACATATAACCAAGATCTCGCAGATACACCTTTGCCGATTTCCTGTCCCCTTTTATCCTCGTTTCCTTTACCGTGCCATGTTACTTCTGCCGTTTCGGTACCATTTTCACCGAAAACAACCCAAGCGTGATCCTCGGAAAGCGCTAAATGTACGTCATTATAACCCAAACATTGACAACCGGCTACAACGGCGAAAGCTACCCCGAAACAATCCAATTTACTACCGCTTAAATAGCTGTACAAACTTTGTAAATGTGCTCTGTCTTTATAGTAACTCCTCGTTAACGAATTCCAGATAACATCTGATACTTTCTTGACGAGATCTCTGGTAGCAAACGATTTTGATTTATTTTGTTCTACAGCATTAAACATGATACTTCGAAATTTGTTGTATAAAATTTCAACTGTTTTCAATTCTAAAATCGGTAAATTATTTTGTTCTACTGGTTCGGATATTTGAAGCGCGGTATTAGACCGGCTTGTTAAACAATTTTCGATTACGCCCGCTACAATTGAAAGTAACGCCAGATCAGGCTCTGACGGACTTTCTAATTGATTTTTAAATAGTTGTACCACCGTGTTAATACTTTTTATTGGAAATAAAGCTTTGTCTATATCTCGAAAACCAGCCATGTCGTAATTTACATTTCTTTGTTTTTTTTGACATTAAATGTATAATAGACGTTTGCGTAACTGTCAACACGTCAACGTCGTATTTGTTTACATAACCAGGATCCACAACTTACCTGAGAATATAATCTCACCCATAGACAAAATAATGCTTGTCAATTATCTCACCTTTTATTTAAATGAAACAATTTTGTTTGGAAAATTGTGTCGAAATATTGTTCTAATAATATCCAAATTCTAACAACAGGTAGCTTTGAATAATACAAAAATACAACTAAAAATTAGTTGTCAAAAATTATTAACCTTTAGCATTGTAAAAATGAATATATTATGTGGCAGTTTTTCAAAATTTATTTTATAAATAGTGAAGTACAGATTTTTGGTGACAATCATTCGATTCCGTAAAAGATTTATCAATATATTATAGATTTGACATTTGACTCAAATTACTCAATAAAACAAATTTTTGCGGTAAATTCGATGGAAACGTGCTCGTACGAACGTTCTTTGAATAACTGATCACATTGACAATCATAAAGTTTTCAAAATCTGTTAAATTGCGTGTTTTTATTTCCTCTACACTGACATTAGAGAGTGACAACTTTGAATAAAAGATATGAATAAATATTAGGTTAGGTTTAGTAATTTTCAAAATTGTTTTGCGAAAATTGCAGGACGAATTTTTAGTTGAAAAGGGAAAAACAGGTTACAAAATAATAAATAATTTTATAAAAAAAACTTTATTTTAAATCTATAGATTATTTTTCAATTAACAAAATACATCAGTCTTAATATATAAATATGCAATAATACAACAATTATACGATATAATTCAAAAAGTTATACCGACATTAAACAAAAAATATTTTGATACACTTTTTGAATTATACCATATCTATTTAAAAGGCACTTCAAGAATCAACATGATGATTAACAAATATAATTTTCAAAGTAGGAGGAAATTAATAATCAATATAAAATGGACGAAAAATTTGGATCGAAAATTATCAGTATCTGAATCTCCTGATTAATTTACACAATTCAAATAATAATTATATAAAAAAACGTTTTCTAGCAGTGTATAAAGTCGAATTTAAATTATCTCATTCCGAAGACGTTAAATTAATTGTTTCAACAGTACCGCCTAAAGGATTATTAATCCTTTCGATAAAAGTCAAGATTTGTTTGATTTTGTCTTCGGTACCTCGTTGATTCATACACAATTGGTCTTGTTGCTGTTTTTGATCCTTCAACGATATAGTCAATTGCGAATGCCTGTCTTGCAGCTGCGTTAATTCGGCAGTCAGAGATTTTTTCGTTTCTTCCAACTGCTTTTTTTGTTCCAATTTCTCTGCAATATACGAAGTTCATAAACTGACGTTACCTATAGATGCGAAAAGGGTTATAATCCCCAAATAACCTGAATATCGATAAATTTTTATGAAAACGTGTTTAAATATATAAAACGCTAACCTGCGACTTCTGCCGGTGTCACATAAGACACTGTCATACCAGAAGGCACGTTGAGCGAACCTACAGTCCTCGTTTCTTTCGATATACATTTAGGACATTGCCTTGGTGTATGAGTCAAAGGACGATTATGACAGCTAATGTGAAATACATTAGAACACACTTCACACAATGTAAGTGCTCCTGTAACAAATTATAGAGCACCTCAAATCAGATAAATCACATATTTCATTACAAGATAATAAACAATTTCAATATACAGTCATTATGTAACATTTCTTCAATTTCATACTATTTATAACGTTTGGCAATGTTGTTTAAATACAAATTGATACTAAAGATGGGTGGGTATGCCAGAATCGATTTTTTTTTCGGAACGAATATTAAGTAACCGGTTACTAAGTAACGTCGATGTATATTAGCGTTAGCCGCCGCCATCTTTTGTCACAGTTAAAATTTCGATTAAACATTAAGTGCCATATTACAAAAACGACGTTACTGAATCGTATAACTGTTATTCCCATCTCTATATGATACGAGAGATAGATTTATTTTTATCGATTGATTTTTAGAAGTTTAAGGTGTGCTAATGAATGATGAAAAGTGGATAAATTATCAATTAGAAGTATTTTCTTGAATAACACTATGTTAATTTTTTAACAATTTGTTTCGGCCGATTTTCAACTGTCAAAGTTATCATTTCGATACAAGTTACACATACAGTTACTGAATCGCATAACTGTTATTTCCATCTCTACATTTTACAAGAGATAAAATTTCATTTAATTAATTTTTACAAATTTAAGGGCTAAAGTTTTGTCAGAATGAGAATGAAAAAAATTATCAATTAAAAATATTTTTTGGAAATACACTATATGTTAAATATCAATATTTTAACAATTTGCTTCAGCCGATTTTGAGCTGCCAAGGTGTCAACGAATAAATCTGTGAATTGATATGAAAGTTAAATAGAGATACAACGTCGTTCATAAAAAAATTTTTTACGTAACAGATTTGTTTTATACTTACAAAAATACAATAAATAAATAAAAACTGAATTTAACTTTTACGTAAGCTTAGAAATAATAATAAACAAGATGGCTAACTTTTATTTTTATCTGAAACCGGAAACGCGCTTTATTGAAATGTCAAAAACCGCCATAGATAACATTTATAAGTAGAGTAAAACAATCGTTAAATATATCGATATTTCGATACAATTATCGATATTATTTTATTTTATATTACGTACATATCGAATTGTCAAAGAAACAGTAATTAAATATAATGATATGAGTATCGATTTTTTATATCGATAAACATCATTCAATTCTAATATATTACTAATGAAATAACCATAAAAAAAGTGGATAGAGAGGAATTTATCGAAACTATAAAATACGAGGGTAATAATAATTGTAATGGTAGATTGATACCTAAATAAAATTAATAAAAAAAATTAAATAGTGGATAAACAATGGAATAAATAATAAAATTGTACGATCAAATGAAATCTTACCTGGTTGTTTACAAGTAACGCAAGTTTTGTTATCAGGAGACAAACTACCAGAAGGACTGACCCTTTCTATGATAAGACCGCTGGGAAGATTCGGTATAACCGGAAATGGAGCGAATTGCGATTTTGCGGAAACGTTATTGACATTTCCGTTTTGTTCCAATTTGATTGGACTCTTTGGAAGCGTCGCGTAACTAGTCGACGGCGGTGACGTGCGTTCCTGTCTTTTTTTACACGATTGACGAGTTTGCGGCGGCGATAGGGGCGATATGAGAAAAGCGTTACGTTTACGTTTCTGAAAATAAACATTCAAACTTGGAATAATTGTTAATTCATTCGATTAATTCACTCGGAGTCGTAGATCCATAGATTTTGGGAAAAAATATTCAAAAATCTTGTCGAAATGCACAACTAAATAAACGCATATAAAAAATAATGATAAAAATAAGCGTATACATACGTTGTTGGTCAAAAAATCCCAACCTTTATTTCCATATAAAAATTGCGGATTGGCTGTACTGCGTCTCTTCCTTTCGGCCCTTTTGTTTTGCATTTCTTTCGACATTTCGTGGGTGGTTAAATAAAAGTAATTCAAGAATTTGACTTGAGTCATATCACTTGGTTCGATAGGGTTCTGAGGGTTGTGCTCTGGAGATAAATTCGGCGAAGGGTTTCCAATTGATTCATCCGAATGTGAAGTCGAAGCTGATTTATTATCACTGGAAAAAACATTTCAACAATTTTCTATTCTGTTTAATGTATAATGAAGATACTAACACATTCTGTTTTCTAGCCCTATTCAATGCATTCGTGAGATTAAATCTTCTCTCTTCCAAACCATTTTTCATCAAATTATTGGTTTTTAAAGATTTTTGATACGCCTTGTATTCATCTCTTAATCGTTCCAATAAATTTTTCTATTAAAAAACGATTTTTATCACCTTTACACAAATTCTTATCAAAAAACAACATACCTGTTCAAGACCTATAGCAACTATATTTTCTTCCTCAATGCAGAGTTGTTTTTGCAGCTCTGCATTCTAGAATGAAAATTGTCGTTCAATAAACAAATTTCACAATTAAATAACAAAAATTTATATATCAAAATAATTAATTTCCAAGATATTGCAATTACTTACATAAGGATCTGATCCTAGTCGGAGCAAGCAATTCTGAGACAAAAGAAATTATATTTAACATTTATTTTACTAAGAAACTAACTAACTAACTACTATGGGGAAAATAACGTAAATAATTATAATACAAAATTTAGCATAAATATGGTTAGGTTCAATTTTAAAGATTTGATATTTTTGTAGACAAACCGAATTAAAAGCAATTCAAAAAAGTCTCTTGATAGAAAAAAAAATGTATATAACTCTTAGAATAATAAATTAATTTGAAAATAAAGTTTGACTTTTCAAAATTCATATACATCATTCATATTCATCACAATGTACAAACAACCGTCTAATTAAATAGTAACGCTATTAATATACATCTTCGATGAGAAAAAAAAAACGGAAATTACAAAAATTTTTATTATATTATTTACCTGATGGTTGCAAATTGCTGTTTTCAGTTGGAGCTGATTATGTTCAATTTCGGATTTTAATTCTTTGGTAACTTCCATACCGTTCATTTCTAATTAAAGCACTTTTCACTTTATAACAAAGTTTTCCTTTCCCCCCGTTATTCTATTTTACAACGTACTCTAACGCGTACAAATGTGATACTGGATGAACCACTGAATGAAGATTGAACCAGAGACATACGCCAGGTATTGAGCAGGTAGAATTTGCGTTAAATTCGGAACGGTTCTGAACCATAGATAAACTACATTACGTTATTAAGGTCCAATTTCATGTTGACGCTCGACGCTGGCTTAGAGCGTCAAATCATAACTAGAGCATCATATTAAATTAATGCAGTATTAAAACTAAACAGATATTTTACTTCAGTAACACGTTTATTGACATTTAATAACTAATAATTTATATTTAACACTCACTTTATAGTATATAGGTTAACATGTTACATATTTTTAGTGTTTTGTGACTTGATGCTGCATTAATTTAAGGTATATATAGTCGAAATGATACCACGTGACCTTATTTAACGCTCTAAATCAGCGTCGAGTCTCAACATTAAATTGCACCTTTAGGATGTAACTTGTAACTTTTCATAGAACTACATACATACTCAGTGCAAAAAATTACTAAATGTAAACAAACCTCATAAATAGAAAATGGTGAAACGTCAAGCAAGACTTTAAAATTTAAATCTATATATAATTTTTATTAATCATCTTAATTTATAAATGACAGTAAGTTTTTTTGAATATATATGTCAAATTTTTGTTACAATATATTTAATTTTCATATTATATAAACTGAAATAAAATATATATAATTATAGACAACAAATGATATCCGTTTGAGTAAAACATTGTCCTGGTTACTTCGACATGGAGCTGTAAAAGAAGGTCTTAATATAAAATCAGATGGTTTTATTTCTGTTGTGCAATTGCTTGAGCACAAAAATTTAAATGGGAAATATAATTTAGTTGATATTGAAAGAGTGGTAGAGACTGATTCTAAAAAAAGGTTTAGTTTAAGAAATAATAAAGGTGTTTTAGAAATTTGTGCAAATCAAGGACATTCAATAAATGTAAGTATTAAATTTAGCATTTTTATGTTTTAATTAGAATGAGAGAGAGGAATGCTCAATATATAGGGAAAAGTTCGCGTTTAGAGGTTATGTTTTTGATGTCGTGATTTATTTACTTTACAGTCTCAATTAGCTTTTGTTTATTCTGATGATTTGCATATAAATTTGAAAATATTTAACCACTAGTGGGTTTGTTGTATCTTTTTGTTTTTTCTCAAGATTGTAGATGATTTGAATTTATCAATTATCGATTACAAAGAAGACGTTAATATAATCCATGGTACTTACTACAGATATTGGAAATTTATCAAAAAACAAGGTTTAAATCGAATGAAAAGAAATCATATACATTTCGCGTTAGGTTTACCATATGACGTAACAGTTACCAGTGGTATAAGAAAAGATACGGAAATTTTTATTTATATTAACTTGAGGCTCGCTATATCAGATAATTTGAAATTCTATAGATCCGCCAACAATGTTATTTTGAGCCCTGGAGATAAAAATGGTGTAATTTTACCAAAATATTTCCAAAAAGTCGTCGATAAACACTCAAGATTATTGCTATAAAAGCATTAAATCTAATGTAAGTTCTGAATAATACTTTGCATGCATTTATGACTTTTTATAAAAAAAAACATTCAGATAATAAATTTTATTGAATTCCTTGTTTAGTACGATAATAATTTTTGACTGAGTAGAAGGAAATTACGAGTTTTTAAATAAAAAATGTATTTAACTGTTTTTTTTTACTTTTTATGTGTTTTTTTACTTTTACTTATTATAACAACACTTTTGACAGTTTTTTTCTTGGAAAAATTGCATCAAATTTTTCTAAATTAAGGTTATACTGTTACATTATTTTTTTTCTTCGCCTAGCAGACAAAATGGAAGATTTAAAAGACATCAAATCGTTGCAAGAACAAGTGATACGTTTCACAAAACACGTACAAGCCCCTTTGGCGCATATTAACAAGTGCAACAGGATTTGTATGGATCTTTTAAACACTTTCCGTAACGTTTATCCATATTGTCATATACATCAATTCGGTTCGTCCATAACAGGACTCTGTTTCTGTGGAAGTGACGTAGATATTTATATATCTGGAATAAGGAAACAGCATCAAGAAGATATCAGACATTTATACAGATTGAAGCACCTTTTAAATAATTCGAATATGTTTCACAATATATTAGTTATCGGTAAGGGTTGTTTTCTGGTTTTAAATCGATTTGTTTTGGTTTTAAAAATTGTTTTTAGGTCAAGCTAAGATCCCAATATTGAAATGTGTCCATACGGCAACGAACACCAATTGTGATATAAATATTAGAAATAAGCTGGGGCTTTGTAACAGTAGATTGATTTCTTATTATTTGAATATTGATGTGAAGTTGAAACAGATGATGTTGATTATAAAATATTGGGCCAAAGTGCATAGAATAACCGGACAGAATCACCTATTTACAAATTACTCGTTTTGTATGATGATTATATTTTATTTACAGGGGTAAGTGATGAATATGAAATTTTTAATATGGATTGAGTTAATCTTGGGTCATAATGCTTAAAATTTATTATAAATCGAAATTTTATCTATAGGGGGTGTTAGAAAATTACTTTTTATATCTTATGCTGTATTTATTTCAATTAGTAGTAGTGTTTAGTGCTAAAAGTGCCAAAAGGGCCAGGAAATGTTGAGATTTGTGTATGATCAAAATATAGTGACTTTGATAAGTGTTTAAATGTGGAAATGCTAAAAGTAATGACATTTTGGTAGTTAAAACAGGCTATTGAGGCACTGGAATGTTTGCAGAATGATATATGAAAAAAGAGATTTAGAAAATAGATTTTCTTTTTTTTTATTACAACGTATCATGCCTCAAGTTGCTTTTGATTCGAGATTTTGGTTCCTAAAATTCTTCCTGTTTCCTCACGTCCATTTTACTCAAAATGTTGCTTTCAAAAATTAAAAAATGTGGTGAATGAGAAAGTTTCGACACAGTTTCAGGCATCGAGAAGCAGATGGAAGCCAATAATTTCAACTAGTAGCAATATTTATATCTAAAAGTGCCAAAGAAGGTCGGGAAATGTTGAGAAGTAAAACAGTGATGAAAATGTGCAAAAATGGGTATCGAATTGTTTGTCAGATAATCTATTAGGACATTGGTATATTTGCAAAACGATATAGGAAGAAAGAAACCTGAAAATTGGACTTTTTTCTTCATCTTGACAACATGTCATGCTTCAAACCACTTTTGATTCGATTTTTTTGGTAGCTAAAACTCTTTCTCTATCTTTACATCAGTTTTATAATAAAAAAAATTGATAATTCTAACCTATAATGGACCTAGTGATTTAGTGCGTGTGATAAATCATTTAATCCTCAACTTTCATCGGGTTAAATCCGTAGTACTCGAATTATTTTGTGAAAAAAATCCAAATAAATGAAATTTTCTTGTTGTTACTCTATTTCCGAAGGTATCGAGGATTTATTCTTCTTTTTTAAGTGAGTTTGTGTTCAAAATGGACAACTAAACCGTTTGAGACCGTTTAAACGGTATTTATAGGAGAACTTAACCTCAAATCGATAAGAAAATTCCATAATTCTAACCTATAATTGCCCAAGTGATTTAGTGCGTGTAATAAATCATTTAATCCTCAACTTTCATCGGGTTAAATCCGTAGTACTCGAATTATTTTGTGAAAAAAATCCAAATAAATGAAATTTTCTTGTTGTTACTCTATTTCCGAAGGTATCGAGGATGTATTCTTCTTTTTTAAGTGAGTTTGTGTTCAAAATGGACAACTAAACCGTTTGAGACCGTTTAAACGGTATTTATAGGAGAACTTAACCTCAAATCGATAAGAAAATTCCATAATTCTAACCTATAATTGCCCAAGTGATTTAGTGCGTGTAATAAATCATTTAATCCTCAACTTTCATCGGGTTAAATCCGTAGTACTCGAATTATTTTGTGAAAAAAATCCAAATAAATGAAATTTTCTTGTTGTTACTCTATTTCCGAAGGTATAGAGGATGTATTCTTCTTTTTTAAGTGAGTTTGTGTTCAAAATGGACAACTAAACCGTTTGAGACCGTTTAAACGGTATTTATAGGAGAACTTAACCTCAAATCGATAAGAAAATTCCATAATTCTAACCTATAATTGCCCAAGTGATTTAGTGCGTGTGATAAATCATTTAATCCTCAACTTTCATCGGGTTAAATCCGTAGTACTCGAATTATTTTGTGAAAAAAATCCAAATAAATGAAATTTTCTTGTTGTTACTCTATTTCCGAAGGTATAGAGGATGTATTCTTCTTTTTTAAGTGAGTTTGTATTCAAAATGGACAACCAAACCGTTTGAGTCCGTTTAAACGGTATTTATAGGAGAACTTAACCTCAAATCGATAAGAATTGAACCGGTTAAAAACTGATAGTTCAAGGGGGCTTTAATTTTTTTTATTTTTCCAGGAATCCATACAACTTACCGTCGGTGAAATATTTACAATCCGATCCGGCTTACACGAATCGACAGGATGATTGGAACGGAGGATTTCAGTGTATAAAAGCGTTTTGCCCGCACGTCAGATCGTCCTCACTTTTAGATCTACTTTCGAATTTCTTTTCGTATTACGCCGAATTCGATTACGGCACTTACGTCATATGCCCTTTTCTGGGTAGACCCGTCAAAAAATCCGATTTCAAAGATCCCGACGGGTTACCTCAAGGTTACGATACCTACAAATCGGTTGTAAAATTAGAAGGAAATCGACCGTTGAAAGTGGACGCCACTATATGCGTTCAAGATCCATTCGAGCACACCAGAAATATAACGCCGATTGTATCCGAATCGACGTTGGATATATTCGTGAAATTTTGCAAACACGCCAAAAAATTAACCGAACAAGGCGAAACCGGTTTCCTTTATAAACTGTTCACCCAAACGCCGCCCAACGCCAAAATCCAACTACTCGCCCAAACGAATTTCATACAATTCGGCGTCGAAATGGGCACTAGCATCGATTATATAAGGAGAAACGTCGACGTTAACGACGAATCGAAAGATCTGTGGTTCGATTCGGTGAAAAGATTCGCCCTGATTGCGTTACGCAACTTCTGTAATATGACCGTGACGGAGGAAGGCGTTTCCGGTAATAAGAGACAGAAGATGAACGAACACAGCGACGTGACGAGCGATTTCGGTAACGTGATCGGTTCGTTTAAATGTTCGGCGACGTTGAACGTATGGCATAACCGACCGAAATCGAAACAAGATCGAGGTATCGTCGAACAGGAAACGGAAATAACGAAAAAGATGTTGGAAATGTATAAAAATATCGATAAAGTGAAGATTATCGAATTTTCGATGGTGTTGGAGAGGAGGATCGAACCTGCTCAAGTGATTTTCAGTTTGACGAAAATTAATTGTTACAAGAAAGTTTTCAAGACGTTCGGAAAATTTTTTTCGACTACGTTCGGTAAATGGTTCGCGATTTACGAAAAAGAATTGAATCGAAACGTCGAATCGAATTAATCGATCGGAAAAATCGATTGTTGTACATTTTTCGAAAATAAATGTTTCTGAATTGTACACGAAAACGTATCGAAAATAATTTCGTTCGATTGAAATTTTATATTTTCCTCGTAACTCGTCGATTTTTTGAGAAATTTGCGTTGGAATTTTTCTCGTCAAAAAACCATCGATTTTGATCATAACAGTCAATCTGTAACGAAAGTACGTAGGTGTCCGCCATCTTAAACTTCAATTGAAGTAACGTCATTTGTCGTGCCCGCCATCTTGGATATCGTCTGTCAATTATCGCGTGTTTCGTGTAAATACGTCATTAGGAGCGTGTTCTATCTGTCAATGATCGCGTGTTGCATCCGCCATCTTGATAATTACCTGCAACTATCGTGTGTTCTATAGTTTCCGTCATTTGTCGACTGACGTGTATTTTACGCCATAAAGAGCATGGGATGAGCATCTGATGAGCATCTACAGGAATTATTGTGTATTCTATATCATCTGTCGTTTCCGCCATTTGTCAAATGTCGTGTATTTTAAATCATAATGAGTGTGGGATGTTCGCCATTTTGGATTTCAACGGAAATAACATCGTCCGCCATCTTGATATCAACTATCATGTATTCTGTGTCATCTGGTTTCTGTCAACTGTCATATGTTCTGTGACATATATCGTTTGTGGACCGTTTTACTTTAAAACTTAACCAATTTTGTAAATAATAAAAAAACTTTGTATCAAGATTAACATGAGTATCGTCAATTATAATAATAACAAAGATTAGCCATGCTAATAACCTTGAATATTGGCCATGCTTATAACCTTGAATATTGGCCATACTAATAACCTTGAAAATTGGCCATGTTGATAACCTTGAATATTGGCCATACTAATAACCTTGAAAATTGGCCATGCTGATAACCTTGAAGATTGGCCATGTTGATAACCTTGAAGATTGGCCATGATAACAACTTTGAAAATTGGCCCCTGTAATGACTGATGATAATTGAGATGAATTGGTTAATTGGCAAAGTTATAGGGAAATATTCACTCTTAAGATTAGCTAATTCGGTAAATAGCGAGACAGGGTTGAAGATTGGCTCTTTTTATTGGATAATTAGCAAGACAAAGTTGATAATTGGCTAATTTTAGTGGATAACATACGGATTAATGTTGAATATTGGCTCATTCTGTACATATCAAGACGTTCTATTTACAAATTTTATTATAAAGGCAAAATTATAACAATAACGTTGAACATTGGCCCAATTTATAAATAATTGGACAATTATTTGATCAAGATCAACAGGGGTGTCGTTAAAATTGAAGATTGGTTCGCTTTTGCAAAAAGTTCAGTCATTTTGTTAGCAGTAAGGGAAAATTTGTTATACAGGCGGGCCTATTATCAAAATTATAACAATAACCTTGAACATTGGCCCATTTAATAAACAGGTGTTTGTCGTTATACCCTCTTGAGGTCTCATCATGCATATTCCAACGCAAATTCTCTCCCGATGACTTCAAAAGTACCAACATGATGAAAATTGGAATAATTACCAGGGGCACGAATAAATTTTGTTTCCCATAAATCAAATTAGGGTGGATTGTATTGAAATTTATATTGAGGTATAAGTGCCTGATTCTATTTTTAATAATAAATGTGACATACTGTATATATATTTCTTTGTTTAGTATTTTAAAACGAAAAATAAATTTATTTAGAGGATTTTTGGAATAAAAAAAATTGTACATATTTAAAAAAAAAATGTTTTTCATTTTTTACATTTTGTACTTTTTCTTTCAATTACAATTATTTCCAGCGAATATTTTTCTCAGTCTACATAATATTTTTCGAAATTGTTGTTTTTGGATTATTCTGGTATCAAATATAACAAACATTAAAATTATTTTATCTACAGTGTGTTTCGGTAAGTTTTAACGTTATCCATAGACAAATATAAATAGACAGTTTTTGATTAATACAAATTAATACAAAATTCAAATGTACGGTAATAAAAAAAAATTTCGCCTAAATGTTACATTCGGGTTTGTCTAGGAGATTTTGGGAATCGAATCCGCACAAGCAACTCTTCCCTCCAATTCCGTTCGGGAGACAGATGTGATCTTTGGGGCACTGATTTTTGAAGTACTCGCAAACGTTTGTTAGAGATGGGCAGGCTTGCGGTACTGCTACCAATTCGAAAAGTCTATTTCCTGTTCCGCCTAGAGGCACCGGCAACGATGGAAGCCTTTTCAAACTGTATTTTTCCACTCTCTCGATCTTCTTCCTGTAAATTAATCATTTGGGGTATTTGGAGGACGGAAGGAATTCGTTGTATAGAACAATCTGGGTGCTGTTGATACAAAAATGATTTCGCTATCCTATTAACTGCGCCAATTACATTTTCGTTGTTGAAAATCAATTAGAAACGGAAACTAATAATTTAGTGCGTTATATTTTACTACTAAAGTGAAATTTGGAATTGAATCAGATGTATATTTGATGGAAATACGTTTAACTGAGTCCTATATAGCCTGCTGTGCCCCCCTTATCTTCTATCGTCTTTGAAATTAGTAGTTCTTTCATTTCAGATTTTTAATTGATGTTAAATCATCCGGCCAGTTGGTAGATTTTTATTATATAATAGTTTTTCTCATCTTATAAGAAAGTTTTCGAAGAAAAGTGACACTTTATTGATGAAAAAGACAGTTGAACAGTTTTCTAAGAAAAATTATAGTTTGGTATTGAAAAGGACAGTTTTAAAAACAAATGATAATTTTTTTATTAGTACATAACAATTTTCGAAGAAAAGTGACAGTTTGTTATCGGAAAAAACAATTTTAAAGACAAATGACAGTTTATCTCTTCTAATAAGACAGTTTTCGAAGAAAAGTGATAAGTTTTTGATGGAAAAGGCAATTTTTACAGACGAGTGATGGTTTTTTCTTTTAAAAACAATTTTCTAAGAAAAGTGACAGTTTCAAAAGACAGTTTCAAAAACAAATGACAGTTTAGCTTTTCGCACAATAAAATTTTCAAAGAAAAGTCACAGTTTATTGATGAAAAAGGCAATTTTTAAAGACAAGTGATGGTTTCTTTCACTAAAAATAAAGTTTTATAAGAAAAGTGACAGTTTATTGAAAAGTGACAGTTTATTATTGAAAGAGACAGCTTAAAAGACAAATAACAGTTTATCTCTACTAACAAGACAGTTTTCTGAAGAAAAATGACAGTTTATTGATAAAAAAATGATTTTAAAAGGCAAATAATAGTTTTTCTCTACTTATAAGAACTTTTGACAGATTTAAAGATAAACGACAATTTTCAGAGGCAAACAACCTATTGAAATCAGTTTTAGAAGATAAATGATAGTTTGTTGTTGAAAAAGACCGATTTAGAAGAAAAGTGACAGTTTATATCTTGTTAAAAGACAGTTTTAGAAGATAAAAGAGAGTTTGTTATTGAAAAGGGCAGATTTAGAAGAAAAGTGACAGTTTATGTCGTCTTAAAAGACAGTTTTAGAAGATAAGAGGATTTGTTATTGAAAATGACAGATTTAGAAGAAAAGTGACAGTTTATATATTCTTAAAAGACAGTTTTAGAAGAAAAGTGACAGTTTATATATTCTTAAAAGACAGTTTTAGAAGATAAAAGAGGATTTGTTATTGAAAAGGGCAGATTTAGAAGAAAAGTGACAGTTTATATATTCTTAAAAGACAGTTTTAGAAGATAGAGAGTTTAATATTGAAAATGACAGATTTAGGAGAAAAGTGACAGTTTATATCTTGTTAAAAGACAGTTTTAGAAGATAAAAAAGAGTTTGTTATTGAAAAGGGCAGATTTAGAAGAAAAGTGACAGTTTATGTCGTCTTAAAAGACAGTTTTAGAAGATAAGAGGATTTGTTATTGAAAATGACAGATTTAGAAGAAAAGTGACAGTTTATATATTCTTAAAAGATAGTTTTAGCAGATAAAAGAGGATTTGTTATTGAAAATGACAGATTTAGAAGAAAAGTGACAGTTTATATATTCTTAAAAGACAGTTTTAGAAGATAAAAGAGGATTTGTTATTGAAAAGGGCAGATTTAGAAGAAAAGTGACAGTTTATATATTCTTAAAAGACAGTTTTAGAAGATAGAGAGTTTAATATTGAAAATGACAGATTTAGGAGAAAAGTGACAGTTTATATCTTGTTAAAAGACAGTTTTAGAAGATAAAAAAGAGTTTGTTATTGAAAAGGGCAGATTTAGAAGAAAAGTGACAGTTTATGTCGTCTTAAAAGACAGTTTTAGAAGATAAGAGGATTTGTTATTGAAAATGACAGATTTAGAAGAAAAGTGACAGTTTAT
Organism: Diorhabda sublineata; assembly: GCF_026230105.1. NCBI lineage: Eukaryota > Metazoa > Arthropoda > Insecta > Coleoptera > Chrysomelidae > Diorhabda > Diorhabda sublineata. The sequence goes on along the minus strand of NC_079474.1, from coordinate 2,274,263 downwards.
ATATTCTTAAAAGATAGTTTTAGCAGATAAAAGAGGATTTGTTATTGAAAATGACAGATTTAGAAGAAAAGTGACAGTTTATATATTCTTAAAAGACAGTTTTAGAAGATAAAAGAGGATTTGTTATTGAAAATGACAGATTTCGGAGAAAACCGACAGTTTATATCTTCTTAAAAGACAGTTTTAGAAGATAAAAGAGAGTTTGTTATTGAAAAGGGCAGATTTAGAAGAAAAGTGACAGTTTATGTCGTCTTAAAAGACAGTTTTAGAAGATAAGAGGATTTGTTATTGAAAATGGCAGATTTAGAAGAAAAGTGACAGTTTATATATTCTTAAAAAACAGTTTTAGAAGATAAAAGAGGATTTGTTATTGAAAATGACAGATTTCGGAGAAAACCGACAGTTTATATCTTCTTAAAAGACAGTTTTAGAAGATAAAGAGAGTTTGTTATTGAAAAGGGCAGATTTAGAAGAAAAGTGACAGTTTATATCTTCTTAAAAGACAGTTTTAGAAGATAAACGTGAGTTTGTTATTGAAAAGGGCAGATTTAGAAGAAAAGTGACAGTTTATATCTTCTTAAAAGACAGTTTTAGAAGATAAAAGGGAGTTTAATAATGAAAATGACAGATTTAGGAGAAAAGTGACAGTTTATATCTTCTTAAAAGACAGTTTTAGAAGATAAACGTGAGTTTGTTATTGAAAAGGGCAGATTTAGAAGAAAAGTGACAGTTTATATCTTCTTAAAAGACAGTTTTAGAAGATAAACGTGAGTTTGTTATTGAAAAGGGCAGATTTAGAAGAAAAGTGACAGTTTATATCTTCTTAAAAGACAGTTTTAGAAGATAAAAGGGAGTTTAATAATGAAAATGACAGATTTAGGAGAAAACCGACAGTTTATATCTTCTTAAAAGACAGTTTTAGAAGATAAAGAGAGTTTGTTATTGAAAAGGGCAGATTTAGAAGAAAAGTGACAGTTTATATCTTCTTAAAAGACAGTTTTAGAAGATAAACGTGAGTTTGTTATTGAAAAGGGCAGATTTAGAAGAAAAGTGACAGTTTATATCTTCTTAAAAGACAGTTTTAGAAGATAAACGTGAGTTTGTTATTGAAAAGGGCAGATTTAGAAGAAAAGTGACAGTTTATATCTTCTTAACAGACAGTTTTAGAAGATAAAAGGGAGTTTAATAATGAAAATGACAGATTTAGGAGAAAAGTGACAGTTTATATCTTCTTAAAAGACAGTTTTAGAAGATAAACGTGAGTTTGTTATTGAAAAGGGCAGATTTAGAAGAAAAGTGACAGTTTATATCTTCTTAAAAGACAGTTTTAGAAGATAAAAGGGAGTTTAATAATGAAAATGACAGATTTAGGAGAAAAGTGACAGTTTATATCTTCTTAAAAGACAGTTTTAGAAGATAAAAGAGAGTTTGTTATTGAAAAGGGCAGATTTAGAAGAAAAGTGACAGTTTATGTCGTCTTAAAAGACAGTTTTAGAAGATAAGAGGATGTTATTGAAAATGGCAGATTTAGAAGAAAAGTGACAGTTTATATATTCTTAAAAGACAGTTTTAGAAGATAAAAGAGGATTTGTTATTAAAAAGGGCAGATTTAGAAGAAAACCGACAGTTTATATCTTCTTAAAAGACAGTTTTAGAAGATAAAAGAGAGTTTGTTATTGAAAAGGGCAGATTTAGAAGAAAAGTGACAGTTTATGTCGTCTTAAAAGACAGTTTTAGAAGATAAGAGGATGTTATTGAAAATGACAGATTTAGAAGAAAAGTGACAGTTAACGATTTGTCTCTCCTAAAAAGGCAATTTTCATAGGAAAACAATAATTTGTAATCAATGAACATAACAACGATATTCCGCTTATCTTTGGGTCCCTCATCCGTTTCAAAAGAAGAAATAGATAACGTAACGATTAAAAAGCCTCGCAATTACACCCATTTCTCTTTGGTGGTCCTTCGAGCCGTATAAACACCCATTATAGCGGACAAAATAAATCTAAACTCACGTGATCCAATCCGACCAATAAATTTCTCTATCGGTAGTAGTAATACCGAACGGATATGTACAATTGACGGCAACGGTGTGCTTCGTCTTTGTATCGATATGGACGCATTCGATTTTTTTGGTACCGGCGTCGGCGTAACACAAATGCTCCGTTTCGAAATCGATCGTCAACGAATTTGGTAGTGAAACGTCGGATCCGCGCATAAATATCTGTCTATTGGATCCGTCGGCGTTCGCCCATTCTATTTTCGGATCCTTTCTGTTCCAATCGGTCCAGAAGATTTTTCCTCTTTGCGGATGAACTGCTATGCCTCTCGGATTCACCAAATCCGAATCGAATAGCGTACGACGTAATTTCGATTCTATGTTGGCCACTTCGATTCTATCCAAAGTGGAATCGGTCCAGTAAACGTTCCTGGCTACCCAATCTATGGATATACCTTCCGGTGAACCTATACCTGGATGGATGTAAAACTTTAATAATTGACTTTGGAGGGGGGTGGTAACTTACCCTCTGTGATGAAATCGTTTTTGTCGGTACCGTTTAACGCCGAACTTCTGATGACTCTTCCGTTTATGTCGCTCCAGTAGATTCTACCTTCGAGGCAATCGACGTCCAAACCGACTGCCGTTTGGTAGGCTTTCACTTGTACGGGTTTTCTAAATGAGTTTTTGGACTGATCCAATGGAATTTTTAACGTGGCCATTCCTTGATTTAGGAGAAGGTAGTTACCTTCGTGTTTGGATATTTCTTTGCAGATTGTTCCGTTACCGACATAACCTCGTCGACATTGACAAATGAAGTTTCGTTTGGCGTCTGGAACGTTGGCGAATTGAAACGAAAATCATTAAATTTGTTATCGGTTAAAAGAGGAAAACTCTCGAAAAAAACGATAGTTTCTTTTGGAAAAAGACAGTTTCTATAGATAAATGACAGTATCTTTTATAAAAAATTTGACATCGAAATAGACGATTTTCATAGGAAAATGAAAATTTTTCATAGACAAATAACAGTATTTTCCAAAAATGACGGTTTATTGTTGAAAAATGAGTTTTCATAGACAAATGGTTGGTGGGTAAAAAACATTTTTGGAGAAAAATGACGTTTTTTTACTGAAAAAGAATTCTCACGAAATAATAACAGTTTGTTACGGATAATGACAGATTTCATAGATAAATAACCATCTTCGAATATACTTACCATAGAAAAATGTTAATTGTACTTTAAAAAAGACAATTTTTGAAGAAAAGTGACAGTTTGTCATTGAAAAAAAAGCGATTCTTATCAAATAATGACAATTTGTTTATGGATAAAGACAGTTTTCATAAACAAATGACAGTTTTTGAAATAAAAGTTGGTTGGTGTTTGAAAAAAAAACATTTTTCCAAGAAAAATGACAGTTTGACATCGAAATAGACGATTTTCATAGGAAAATGAAAATTTTTCATAGACAAATAACAGTATTTTCCAAAAATGACGGTTTATTGTTGAAAAATGAGTTTTCATAGACAAATGGTTGGTGGGTAAAAAACATTTTTGGAGAAAAATGACGTTTTTTTATTGAAAAAGAATTCTCACGAAATAATAACAGTTTGTTACGGATAATGACAGATTTCATAGACAAATAACCATTTTCGAATATATTTACCATAGAAAATGGTAACTTGTTAAGGATAAAGGCAGTTTTCATAGACAAATAACAGTATTTTCCAAAAATGACGGTTTATTTTTGAAAAATGAGTTCATAGACAAATGGTTGGTGTCTTTCATTGAAAAAGAATTCTCACGAAATAATAACAGTTTGTTACGGATAATGACAGATTTCATAGACAAATAACCATTTTCGAATATATTTACCATAGAAAATGGTAACTTGTTAAGGATAAAGGCAGTTTTCATAGACAAATAACAGTATTTTCCAAAAATGACGGTTTATTTTTGAAAAATGAGTTCATAGACAAATGGTTGGTGTCTTTCATTGAAAAAGAATTCTCACGAAGTAATAACAGTTTGTTATGGATAATGACAGATTTCATAGATAAATAACCATCTTCGAATATACTTACCATAGAAAAATGTTAATTTTTACTTTAAAAAAAACAGTTTTCGGAGAAAAGTGACTGTTTGTCATTGAAAAAAAAACGATTCTCATCAAATAATGTTAATTTGTTATGGATAAAGACAGTTTTCATAAACAAATGACAGTTTTTTCAAAAAAAACACAATTTTTGAAGACAAATCATGATTTTAACACACAGTTTTCAAAATAAAATTTTATTTATTCCTGAAAAAACACTTTTGAAAAGTAAAATACATTTTTCATAGACAAACCAAACTTTCCCATAGATAAATTACATAACCTCGTCCACATCGACAAATAAAGTTTCGTTTAATTGACTGCAACGTTGCCAAATTGTATCGAAATAAAATAATATCTTACCGGTTAAACAGGAGGCTTGCGCATGGCACATACTCGGATCGATATGACAATTCCTTTCGGCGTAACAAGAAAATCCGTCTCCGAAGTATCCTTCCTTACAAAAACATTTGTAGGTTAGTTCTTCGTCGACGTATCTACAAGAAGCGTGTTCGCCGCAATTATTCAAAGTGTCGCACCCGATTATTTTTTCCCTACATTCCGTTATGCCGTCTCCGACGTAGCCGGGCTTGCAATGGCAATAATTGATTTGGTAGTCGTCGTCGTAGAGGCATTCGGCGTTTTGAACGCATTTACCCCCACCGCAAGATCCGGCCATTTGAACGCACTGTTGCTGGGAATCGCGTTCATAACCTAAAATTTTTCTCGTTTAAGCGTTACATTAACCTCACTTTTTGCAACGCACCTTCCTTACAAATGCATTCATATTTCAACGAAGGCATTACAACGCATTCCTCATTCGGAGTACAATCCTTAGTCGAGGTACAACCTGTAAGGGAAAAATCGAAATTTTGCCGCCAAAATTACGTTATAATATGAAAAACCTCACCGATTATAGAGCAGAAATATCCGTCGCCGATAAATCCCGGATTACATATGCACTGCGATCTTCCCAAGGATTCTACGTACGTACACGTGGCTTGCGGATGACAGTTGTCTTCTTCCACGCAAGATATTATTTCCGGTTCACAATTATATCCGGTACCTTCGAATTTTTCGTTACAAATACATTCGTATTCGTGTGTTAGATCCGAATAGGTACAAGATGCGTTCGGATGACAATTATTTAGTATGTCGCAAGATCCTGGTAGAAGAAGAACGTTTTAAAAAGTACTAGCTCAACGTATATTACAGTTTGTGTATAGTTTCGAGGGGCTACTATACCAAATAAGTAGTAAAACGAACGGTTACAGAAAGACTACAGTGATACCAACTGAAATCAATGGAAAATCACCATAACGACAATGGTGCCAACTAAAATCAATGCCAAATCGCCGTGACGACAGTGGTGCCAACTATATTTAATGTAATATCACGAAAACAGTGATGCCAACAAAATTAAATGTAAAATCGCGATAAAAACAGTGCTACCGACTAAATTTGAACTAAAATCAATATTGCCAACTGAAATTAAAGTCACATTTTTTATCATCCCTCGTAGTTAATGAAGAATGAAATTTGTTTTCAATAAAGCCCGAGAAAAAATGCATCCATTTTGTTTTTAATAAATCCTAGCATTTTCTGATCACCCTTCGTATATAATAAACGACAAATTTTGTTTTAAACAAAATAAAACGCACTTTTCTATCATCCCTCGTAATTAATAACCAATAAAGTTCGTATTTAACGAAATTAATCACTTTTTCATCAATCCTCGTAAATAATGACGGACAAAATGTAAAATAATTTACACTTTTTGATAACCCCTCGTAATTGTGGACATAAAAGAAGCGCTTCAATTTCTTCCTAATTAAATCATTTATAATTTTTGATCGTCCCTCGTAATCAATAACCAATTAAGTTCATTTTTAATGATACTATTCACTTTTTGATCAACCCTCGTAAATAATGAAGGACAGAATGTGTCTTTAATAAAATCATTCGCACTTTTTGATCACTCCTCGTAATTAATATTAGACAAAATTTGATGTCAATAGAAATTCTCACATTTTTTATCATCCCTCGTAGTTAATGAAGAATGAAATTTGAAATTTGTTTTCAATGAAGCCCCCAGAAAAAATGCATCCATTTTGGTTTTTAATAAATCCTATCATTTTCTGATCACCCCTCGTATATAACAAAGGACAAAATTCGTTTTCAACAAAATAAATCACACTTTTTTATCGTCCCTCGTAATTAATAACCAATAAAGTTCGTATTTAACGAAATTAATCACTTTTTCATCAATCCCCGTAAATAATGACGAACAAAATGTAAAATAATTTACACTTTTTGATAACCCCTCGTAATTGTGGACATAAAAGAAACGTTTCTATTTTTTCCTAATTAAATCGTTTATAATTTTTGATCGTCCCTCGTAATCAATAACCGATTAAGTTCATTTTTAATTTTTTTTCACTTTTTGATCAACCCTCGTAAATAATGAAGGACAGAATGTGTCTTTAATAAAATCATTCGCACTTTTTGATCACTCCTCGTAATTAATATTAGACAAAATTTGATGTCAATAGAAATCCTCACATTTTTTATCATCCCTCGTAGTTAATGAAGAATGAAATTTGAAATTTGTTTTCAATGAAGCCCCCAGAAAAAATGCGTCCATTTTGTTTTTAATAAATCCTAGCATTTTCTGATCACCCCTCGTATATAACAATGGACAAAATTCGTTTTCAACAAAATAAATCACACTTTTCTATCGTCCCTCGTAATTAATAACCAATAAAGTTCGTATTTAACGAAATTAATCACTTTTTCATCAATCCCCGTAAATAATGACGAACAAAATGTAAAATAATTTACACTTTTTGATAACCCCTCGTAATTGTGGACATAAAAGAAACGTTTCTATTTTTTCCTAATTAAATCGTTTATAATTTTTGATCGTCCCTCGTAATCAATAACCGATTAAGTTCATTTTTAATTTTTTTTCACTTTTTGATCAACCCTCGTAAATAATGAAGGACAGAATGTGTCTTTAATAAAATCATTCGCACTTTTTGATCACTCCTCGTAATTAATATTAGACAAAATTTGATGTCAATAGAAATCCTCACATTTTTTATCATCCCTCGTAGTTAATGAAGAATGAAATTTGAAATTTGTTTTCAATGAAGCCCCCAGAAAAAATGCGTCCATTTTGTTTTTAATAAATCCTAGCATTTTCTGATCACCCCTCGTATATAACAATGGACAAAATTCGTTTTCAACAAAATAAATCACACTTTTCTATCGTCCCTCGTAATTAATAACCAATAAAGTTCGTATTTAACGAAATTAATCACTTTTTCATCAATCCCCGTAAATAATGACGAACAAAATGTAAAATAATTTACACTTTTTGATAACCCCTCGTAATTGTGGACATAAAAGAAACGTTTCTATTTTTTCCTAATTAAATCGTTTATAATTTTTGATCGTCCCTCGTAATCAATAACCGATTAAGTTCATTTTTAATTTTTTTTCACTTTTTGATCAACCCTCGTAAATAATGAAGGACAGAATGTGTCTTTAATAAAATCATTCGCACTTTTTGATCACTCCTCGTAATTAATATTAGACAAAATTTGATGTCAATAGAAATCCTCACATTTTTTATCATCCCTCGTAGTTAATGAAGAATGAAATTTGAAATTTGTTTTCAATGAAGCCCCCAGAAAAAATGCGTCCATTTTGTTTTTAATAAATCCTAGCATTTTCTGATCACCCCTCGTATATAACAATGGACAAAATTCGTTTTCAACAAAATAAATCACACTTTTCTATCGTCCCTCGTAATTAATAACCAATAAAGTTCGTATTTAACGAAATTAATCACTTTTTCATCAATCCTCGTAAATAATGACGAACAAAATGTAAAATAATTTACACTTTTTGATAACCCCTCGTAATTGTGGACATAAAAGAAACGTTTCTATTTTTTCCTAATTAAATCATTTATAATTTTTGATCATCCCTCGTAATCAATAATAGACGGTTTCAATAGAATTCCTCACATTTTCCATCACCCCTCGTAGTTAATACAAAAATGAAATCTGTTCTTAATGAAAACACAGAAATTTTAATAAATCCTAGCATTTCCTAATCGCCCCTCGTAATTAATGATAAACAAAAAAAGCCATAGAACAATATTAAATAAAATATTATTACATTTTACATTTATAACCTATAAATAAAATACCTTGAAATGCCTCTGTAGTAGGATAATCAACTTGCACCGTTGTCACTTCCTGTCGACAATACATCGTCCCTGTTTCTACAACGTATCCTGAAGGACAGTAACAACCACCTTCGGTACATATTTGAAGAATTTCGTTGCTTACACCTTGTTCCGTAGACGTTAAAAATTCGGTAGTACCCGATGTATAGGCCGTAGTCGTTTCAATTGCCCTACAAGTATATCCGTCCCCCTCGTATCTAGGATGGCACACGCAATAATACTGACGAGTCGTTTCATTAATGGTACAATAACCGTAGGGGGAACAATTATTTTCAGTACGACAATTACGTTCCGGAAGCGTAGTTGTTACTAGTACCGTACACGTATATCCATCCCCCTCGTAACCAGGTAAACACGAACAAGAATATTTGTTCGTTTCGGCGTCGATAGCGCAGTAACCAAACGGCGAACAGTTGTTCGCTATGTGGCAACTGTGGTCCGGAATCGGGGCACAATACTGACCGTCACCTAAATTTATTGAAAAAATTCTGATTAGGTCTAAAAAAATAGATTCTACTTACCTCTGAATCCCGCCATGCACCTACACGTAGCTACACCGTTATTTTCGAAACATTCGGCGTTTTCTTTACAAGTGACGTTCAAACAGGACCTCGCGTTATCGCAAATATGTCCGTTGCCTTCGTATCCCGGATTACATTCACAAGAATAACTCCCAACTAAATTAAAACACTGCGCGTTATAATCGCATTCGTGTTGACCAGTTTGACATTCGTTTATATCCAAACATGTCGTTCTATTTCCGTCGAAAAAACTCTGGTAACCAGGGTTGCAAACACAACGGAAGGAATCGTTGTCTACTACGACGCACGCGCTGTTTTGAGTGCATTGACTACGTCCTTCCTCGCAAGGATCGAAATCTATAAAACAAAAACTAAATATAAATCTCGTACATTATAACACTCTGTATTTAAATAAAATCCACAGATAATCTACATACATACCTCCTAAAGGGATAATTTTATTGCTCAAACCAAATCTAATGATCTGTTCTCTGCTTTCGTAATTAATAAAGTTTTTACCAACTTTAAGTTTCCAAGTTTCCCCAAGTGTAATGTTGCCATATTTACAATAATCAAACACGAACGATTGGTCGACTGTGTAAAAGTAAACCATTTCGTTGCCGTTTTTATTTAATACTCTGAAAGTTCTTCGTGATACCATCTGTATTAAACCCGGACCTGTACGAGTGTACTCTTCTTGATATTCATCTATATTAACCTATAAGAAGATTTATAAGGAAATGTAAAATTTTGTTAGAGGAAAATTATTTACCCTAGATTCGTCTGGTAATAAAGGAATTTCGCCCTGTATATCCGATTCTAGACGTAATTGATCGAAAACATCGAGTCCTAAATATTTTTGCCTTATATTCACTACTTGACTCGTGTTTTGGAATGTAATTTTGGCTGTGTGGTTGAAAACGCCGCCGGTAATCTGGTATCTTTAAAATTAAATAAATCTTCATTATTTTTAAATCGTTTTGATTTTAGACAGAAAATCAATCTTTCCTGTTTTGTGAAATTAATTTTTCATCAAAAAAACACGCAAAATCTAGACGATATACCAAAAAAAAAACATATAAAAACGACTAATAAATAAACAGACACTGACCTACACCAGACCAGCTGCTAATTACAATAACGCGCCATTATTGACAGATGTTTTACATTGTTGTCACGTTGTGATTTTTCTCTGATTATAATTACAATTGTTACAAACAAAATAAATTAGGGATACTGTATATATATATATATATATATATATATATATATATATATATATATATATATATATATATATATATATATATATATATAAATTTAATTTTTTTAATACGTTTTTTTCAATAGTTGCAGCGATAAATCTTACAATACCGAGGACGAAGTAGGGAGAAAATTTTAATCTGGCAACATTGCGAATGTTTTAATAAGGATATAAATAAATTAGTTTCTTACCCGTTCGGCGCATTTCGAACTGGTTTAGCAAACAAATATCCAATAATCCCGCCTAAAATTTGTAAAGATTGTATATCGTATCCGATGGATTCCGGTATTCTTGAAATTGCCGTATAAGCACGTCCATCCGGCATTACTACGTATGATTGCAAATCCAATCCTTCCAATTTTTCTCCGTTGATTTTACCATAAATTTTACCGTTAACTCGTAGCGGTACATCTAAATAGAAACAAATATGTCGTTTTAAAAAGTGTTATTTTTTATATTTCATAATAATAACCTTTTTTTACACAATGTTTTCCGTTTCCGTAATAATTCGTGTTGCATTCACAACAAAACCCTTCATCGTAATCAATACATTTGCCCTGTATGTGACATAAAGTTTTGGCGCCGGAACACGAAGTTGGAGAATCTTCTTCTGGTTTGCTACCTGAAATATCGATTAAAAAAATCGATTAAAAAATCGATTCTTAATGTCAATTTATCACCTACCAAAGTGAACATCCGGTTCCACTATATCCAATTGATCGATTCTGTAGATAAATTGACCGTCCAGTTCCATATTGGACCATCTAAAAAAAGAAATATAATAATTAAACAAATTAGGGATTTTATGGATAAAAAAAATCATACTCTTTCAAATTTTTAACTTGTTCGGTACCAGATCCAGGTAACGCAAACACTTTTCCTTCCGGAGAGATGATGCCAGCTTGAGCTCTAGCATCTGGTAATCCAGATTCGTCTCCAGTGCCTTGAATCCACTGGATACCGTTCTCGGGGTACAAAAATTCCACGTAGGATTGTTCTCCGTCTGTAGATATCACGACTTGGTATGTGTTTACTTTGTCGGCGCCGTTTTTATAGTATCCCACACCTAGAATTCGTATTTTTGTATTCCCTTAATTTTTTAAAATTCAACTGACCTTCCCAAGTAACGATCAATAAGCTAGTAGCTTGAAAATCGGCGAAATTCAAAAAGGATTCGTGCACATTTTCCGTTGCTCTTTGTATTAATCCTGGATTTTCTGTTTCGTAATAGAATATTGTTCCTGCCGCGGTTGTATCAACGTTAGAATAAAAAGGGGCTATGATGGGATAATCTAAAGGGAACTCGATGTTTATAAATTGCGGTATTGCCGTTTGAAATGATAAAAATCCGTTTGAATTTACCTTAAAAATAAAATATTCGGTTATTCTGATTTATAATAATAATATCGGCAACATTGTTATTCTGCGAAATGACAGTTCATTCTAACGTGTTGTCAAGTTTACAACAAGTCATAACATATATAACAAAATAATAATAATATATAATATAATAAAAGAATAGAATTTATATTTCAAATTTTATATCAGCTTATCATTCATATTTAAATATATATTCCTAGTTTGCATATTTATATTTGATATAAAATCATTTATAGTTTATGGAATATGTTATGGTAATATGGCAACGTTGTGTCGTTCAAATAACTTATTGTTGCTAACTTCGGATGTTGTAAAAAAATTGCGCGAAGTGATTTTAAGTACCTAAAAACCAAAAAGAAAAGTGTGTTTATTTAGAAGTTTGTTAAATACTTCAAACAGAATACAAAAGTAATAATTTTCGATCAGGTATTATTATATTTACTTACACTCTAACGATATTTCTTCTTTTTTATTATTAACATCATATCATTTAGTTTTCCAACAATTCTCTTATAGTCTCATTAAAAATTGAGTCATATTGCTAACATTTGAGAAAAATATTAATTTCTCGTATCATTTATTTACAGTTTAATTGGATGGTTACCATCACAATTTATAATTTTAAGTCAACATCTTGCAAACGTTCGTTAAGATTTGTAGTTCAATAACCTTATTTACTGCCACATTCATTACCACTAGATATTATACAAAGCGATTCGTTAACAACAGCGACCAATTTGTAGTTGTTAATAATGTCAAAATTAGTTATTTATATAATCTATACAAAAAAAGTCTAACAGTGTAAGTTCTGGTGATTTATTCGACTACTTATATAACTTTCTGATACTTACAAATATAGAATCGTAGCTATTTCCAAAGAACACAATGGGTTCCCTCAATTTGATTTCTGGACTTGAAACATCGTCTCCTCTGGGTAACTTTATAGCTTCGGGGACGTTGTATGAGTAAAGTAGTCCTTCAGGTAAAGCACTACCACCACCACACAATAGATATAGTATAGTTCCTAACACTAACCTCATTTTTTTTCAAAATTTATATAGCTCCAACATTAATTTTGTTTTAAATTAAAAATGAGTGAGAATCGTAAGAAACGAATTAAGAAACTGGCGTTTATCTTGAATTCGTGTAGTATCATCTATCTCTTGAAGGGTCATGGGTCAAATTAAGAAGTCAACACAGCCGTTTATCTGTGTTTGGGGGAATATAATGCCGCATATGTACAGTTAGTTACGAAAAAAAATTGTTTCTAAAACGTACAGGGTTGCGACATGAAAAATTAATACGTTCATTGTTTAGTGATCCATTGGTATAATCAATAAAAGACTTGTATCATTTTAAATTATATTTGTAGTTTTAATTTTACAATTTCACTTTTATAATTGATATAATAATATGTACATTAAAATGGATATTCGCTCAACTTTCATACCTATAATTACTTATCAACTCCTTTCATTTTGACTAGCAATACTATATACAGGATGAATCAATAAAAAAATATATCGTCTTAACAAAAATGAGGTTATAAAAGGTTTAATGACAGTTTAGTTATAATATACCGACATATACGTAGCTGCATACGATATATAATAAAATTGCTCGATGTAATTAATATGACTATTAAAAAGCGGAATAAATGAAAAAATAAAATAAGTTAATGACGTAACAATGTGAAAAATATGAAGAGTACATAGAAAATAAATAATAATATCAGCAGCAAATTAGTTAATTCAATATAAATATGTGAGAAAATCATCAGATTCAAAGAATAATAATTAAATTAGAATTGTTGTCTAGTTATAATACACCGACAGATGTGTAGCTGCACATTATATATAATAAAAATTCTTGACGTAATACATATCGGTATTGTTTCGAAACAAAAGAAAAAAAATAGAAGAAGAAAATGACATGACTACTATAAACAATATAGAAATATGTCGAAGACAAGTATTAAAATAACACTAGATAGTAGTAAATAATAAAACAAAAAAATGAGGAATAGTAAATAAATGAGAAATAGTAAATAAAGAAGATAAAAAAGGGAGAATAATAAATATAATAATGGTAGCTTAAAAACAAAGTTCACGTTATTAAAGACAAGTTCTATAGCGATAGTTTTGTTTGAATAAATTTTACAGGGTGATTCAACAAACATCCATTATATTTATTTTGATTATCGATTCATCCCGGATAATTTCTAATTAAAACAATCTAACCTTAATATAATCACGTTTTTTCTAAATTTTTCAAATACTGGAGAGCTTTCTTCTTCAAATGCTCTGGTGGCCCTTGAGCAAAAGGCGGTTTTGGATTAGTTTTGACATAATAAATACCTCTAGTACTAGAAAACAAAAATAAAATCCTCAATAACCAGCAACAAGTCGAAATATTTTTAAAACAAGTTTAAAGGTCAAATGGAGGTCAGATAATATCTTACCTATGATCGATATCCTCCCCCATAAGAACGTACTCGCGATCTTCCGGAGCACACCAACCTAACATGTAACTAATAAGCGACGGACACGGATACGCCCAAAATCCTCTATCAGTAACAATGGATTCAATAAAATACGGCGTTACCCTCGTATGATCGCAAGCCAAAGTGTCTGAATAAAATTTACGATTAATAATCGTTAATTGTCTGTTTAATAATAAACTCACTAAAAATCGTCGAGCTACTGCAACCTGGTTGACTAGATCCACCATTTATATAAAAATCTACGTGCCCCGTTGGCCCCCATTGTCCTAATACGCCAGCTCCTGTATGTAGAATATCAACGAAATGGGCGTCGGTAGGATCTAAATCTCGCGACGAATTTGAACCCATATAAAGGAAAATAGTTGGATCCAAACCTGGATATATTTGTATTTCACATTAAAAATCTAATTATTTATCAGTACGACATAGTTTTAATGCAATTTTATTGATAATATCTTGTAAATGTTGTCACTTTCACCCATTTGTATAAAAGTACGTGTTGTTGAGACAATATGTAATATTATTATCATTTAATCACCCGTGCTAAACACATTTTTATCTGTTTATATTCAAGCAAACTTTCTCACAACTATCTGTCATGAAATAAGTATAGGAAGTAGATGACGTAATTCACTTTTACTTTCTAGAACCCCTTTGAATACTCATAATACTACCAAATCATTTGATTACTACGAAATAATTTTTTTTTCACCCTTACCTGTAATTCTTCCCAGTTTACCGTGTTTGACGGGATCCAAGTAATTCGCAACTACTCCTCCAATATGGGATCCCACGCTGTAACCAATCACGTGAATATCGTCTGCTCGTACTCCCCTCGGATGAGTTGCTAAGTAATCTATAAGCTGCGCCACGCATTTTGCACAAAAACGTGGCGCCCATGCCATTTGCTGGGAAATATAAGAATAACGATAAACACTGTATGTTTTTTTAATTAAAAAATGTATGTATCACATTTTTTGGGACATCCTTTATAATGTAAAGTCTGTTATTTGTGAGGCATAACGATCTTTTTGAGATAATTATACGATTTGATTCATTCGAAAGTATAATTGCATAATTTTTTCTATTGAATTGTTTACAAGAACTTTTATGTAAATTCTAGATTAGTAAAGGAAATTTTAAAAGCAATTTCCAGTACACAATTTTCTTATCAAGATGACAATCGTGGCGCTAAATTTACTAACTGTTAAAATTCTAACCTAAAAAGTTGTCTGCGTCTTGGAATGTTAAGAAACTGTTTCAATTGATTCGATACAGGACAGTCTGTAGGACTTTTTAAATGTAACAATAGTTTTTAATAGTTTTAATGCATATTATGCAATAATAATGATTATTTATTGGAGTACATTATAAAAAAGCGGTCATTGAACTCTTTATCTCGTAAACCATATGAGTTATAAATATATCAATCTAATATCAACAATTTCTATTCAAATTTGTTTATACTAATTATAAAAAAAAATTACAGTTCAACTCATTGAGAACCTATTAGATAAAACACAATGTGATTAGAAATCATCAATAAACTATGATGAAATATATTTCTCATTTCCTGTATTACTAATAAATTTCAAAGGATAGTACCTTAAGACATGGTTCTTTTACCAGGGTACCATAATCGACGATAATGATGTTATAATTTCCCCTATAGAAGTAAGCGTCTCTCATATCAGTACTTGGAGCATACATTCTTCCCCCTCCGAAACCATGTATTACAATTTTCGTAGGGTAAGCCCTATTAAATTGACTGTTAAATAAAGATTCCACCCTGGTGGTATCTAGTAGTTCTGGGTTTTGTTGGGTTCGCCTAAAAAAGGCAAAAATGTCAATAGACCAAATTGTATCATTTCAAACATCGTGAAAGGCATTTATGAGGTAAAAAAGAAGATTTTAATATAGATGAAATATATGTGGAAAAAATGTATGATAGTATTGAAAACATATTAAGCCCTGTATATTTTTTCATTTTTGGGTACTTTATTAACTGTCAAATATAATTGCATCCCTATTTTTAATAGTTTCAAAACCTATTGGGGCTTCATCCCTATATCTGAAAAGATAAGAAAAGAAGAAGAAAGTTATGAGGATATAAAAAATAAAATAAGACTTGTATAATTTGTACATCAAAAAGATGCTTTGGAATAATATGAAAAAAAAAACTTTCACCAAACTTTTTAATATAAAAATATTTAAAATGTTAATAAATTAATTTCTCTGTTGTATTGTTATTTACAACCTATTCAGAGTTTTGTAAACGAGACGAGAATATACAAAAAGGTTACTAAAGTATGTAATACAAGGCTGAAGAGTCAGTTGAATATTTTTGACGGTGTCTGATGAGGTTTTATTGACCAATGAAGCAAAACATTCCAAATTAACTTGAGAAAATTCGAATCATTCTTTAGAACGATTATTACAAAAAGTAAATTCAAGGTTAAGTTCAGGGTCAATGTAATCCTTTTAAAACCTTCAACAAATACAACTCCGTTTAGAATTTTGAATAGATTTTACAAAAAATACGTTTCTTTTAAAATTATTTTAATACGTTTTGCTAGAATTTTGAAATACGTTGCAGCTACATATTCGAATCAAGGTCAAGTTTAAAAATTTCCTTTCAACTAACGAGATCGACGCTACAATCGGAAGACGAAAAAACCCGAACAAATTACATGTTAAATGTTGCCGAATTTATAAAAATGAAATTTAACATCGTCATTTTAATTTAGATATTTGTCATGTTAATGATTTTAAGTAATGTTTCGATTATAATATAATATCGTAGCTCTGTGGGTTGCCTAATTTCCATTTTTGAGTCAAGGTAAACGTAAACACAATTTTTTGTATCTATCTTTTATTGCGAAATATCTGTCGTCCAGGGAAAGTAATAAAAACATACAACTACGATATTAAAACATGGCAGTAGCTTTTAATTTCAATTTAACATTCAAAACAAATTACTATGTATTTTCATTCTACATGAAAGCACAAGTATATTCCATACAACAGTTATTTTTGATTATAATTAGTGTCACTAAAATTATATTATGTTTCTGCATCATAACGTTGTTTCTTAAAATGGCTACATACTGAAGTGTATGATACAGGGAGGTTCATTAAGACGTTCTAAAGATATTTTAATTAATTTGAATACGAAAAATTAACGTAAAAGGTTTTAAGATATGCTAAATCGATCTAAAATATTTAAAAACTTGTTCCATTTCGAGTTATACTTGAAATTAAATTGATTATTATCGATAAACATAATTAGTAATTAATCTTCCTGGATTATAAATATTTTTACCTTGGAAAAAATATAGTTATTATTAAATATAATATTACCTTGTGTATAAAAAAAATTGTATTTGTTTGTGCGGGCATCTGTATGGTTTTGGTATACAGGAACTGGTGTTGAACAGATCTGATATGGATTCTGGTTCTTTTTTTCTAGTTTTAGATTGTTGTGCATAGATACCTTCAACAAATTAACGTAAAAAAAATATTTTCAATATTTTATTACACAATTTAAAAATTTGAATACATTTTCTACCGGACTTTTATTAAAATAAGGTCAACAACTATGTGTCGTAATTTCCTACTAATTTTAGATTAATTTCTCGATTAAATACTTAAAAATACTTAGAAATAGAAGAAAAATTGTTCTCATAACATCTTTACTTTTGATTTTTTCAAAAAAATTGACACATTTCGTGACCCTACTCATTTGTAAGACATTGTATTATTTATATTTTCTAAAATACCTCGTATATGAGTGGGGAATGTTAATATTTGACGGTTGCATTATAGATTTCATATTCTTTTCGTAAAATTAATTATAAAAAAGTTGCTACGTTACAAATTTAATAAAAGTGAATTTTAAAATATTTTTTTATTATAAATCTTACCGGTAAATATAATTAATAATAAATAAAGACACACAAACACAAAATTGAATATGCTCAAACATTTATACGACATAATTATTATTTATTTTTCATTTAATTTATGTTTGGAAGCCGTTTTGATCGTCGACGAAACTGATCAAGTCGCGTAAGTGAAAGTGGTGCACCTACAAAGATCTCGGAATTAATACTAACACAGTTTTTAAACTTTTTCTTCGATTGCCTTCACCTTTTCTTACCTGGTAAACCATGTGCATACGCACTCTCACTCTTCGTCGAATTGGATTTTGTAATATTAACGTCATTCAAATACGAGGGACAACCTTCATTTATTATATAAATAACAATTCACAACAGTACCTCGTAATATATTTTGTATTTAATCAACGCTTCAATTTTTTGTTTGATCATTTCTTATTCCCCTCGTATAGTAACTTGATTATACCTTATAGCCAGTCAGTATCTTCATGCTTTCGAAACATATAATTTTCCTGTCTGATTAAAAAGAAATATAATCACCAAAAATGCAACATCCTGTACAGCACACACAAAAATATTTTTAATCAATAAATCATTAGAAATAAGTTTCTTTTAAAAGATATTCTAATTTAAAAATAAACTGGAAACAGTTCTTCGAAGTAATAACGGTTGCAGACTTTTTATTTAACAGTAGTTTTTAAAAAGAAGAATCGTTGCTAACTGCTATGAAATTAATTATTCATTGTTGCCAGATTGAGCATTTTGATTGATGTGAATGATTTCGAATGAAATTTTTATTGAAAAAATAGAGTTTTTGTCGTATTTGAAGAATTCTGAGACTAAGTTGTATATTTATTCAATATTGCAATTCCATTTTCCAATAAATGTAGTTAAAAATTTTTCATTTGTTGGTAAAATATTATGGAAGGACGATGTATATCACTCACTTGAAGAAAAGTCGAATAACGATCTGGCAACACTGTCTCTATTATAATTTGACATCTTTCTAAGAATGTTTATAATAAATTTAGAGGTTTTTATACGCATATTGTATACGATATGCTATGCAATATCATTTAACTAGTTATATAAGAGATATTAAGTTATTACCACATTTCCCCTGCTTTGACAAAATATATTTATAATGAACAAATTGTAGGTTAATTGGCTGGAATAAAAACTATAATTAATAAATAAGGCGGAGTTTGATAGAATGTTAAGAAAATGTAGATAATCATTATATACGTTCAACGTACTTAATTTAAATGTTAAAAACGGTTTTCATAGATTTTATACGGTTCCTTAAACAGCGATCACACGTTTTAAATTTTACTATTGTCAAAAAATTTAATTTTATTGAAAGTCTTAAGAAAAAAATCATTACAGTTTTGAAAATGCTTCTTAAAGATACCCTTTGAATATATTAATACAAATTTTCAAAGAATATGACAACGAAACAAATCTACATATACAAAGTGTTAATTTTTTCATGGGGAAATTACATTTGGTTTTTGGTATTGTCAACAATGGACAGCTGCTTCATTATTTCTTTATATATTTGTGTTTTACATTATAATAGCGTTAATAACTGAAATTAATATATCTTATAATAATATTACTTGAAATGTAACAAGTTAATATCTAGAAAACATACGACGTGGCAACCATGTAATACTTCTGTCATATTTATTCAATGTTTTAATGAGTACAATGTAATGTGTGTTGCCTATATTGATTCAATTAGCAATTTAATCTTTATTTTTAGAAGATATAACCATGAAACAGGATCTACATATCCGTAATATAAATCATTGCTCGTGTGGAATTGGTTTTCGGTATTGTCAATAAGGGATGATTGTATCTAAATTTTTTTTACATTTGTGGTTTTTGAATATAATTAGTTATTTTCTTTACATATAAAAGAAAGTATCAAATATAGCGATAAAAACTTTAATTAAGGCATCTTTATACTATTTCATTAAATATGAACTTGGAATATATAGTTTTATGCAAACGGCAACCATATAAAACATTTGTCATAATGTATTCAAACGTTTATCATATTGACTCGTGATTTTAAAGGATTAATGTAATATGTGTTGCCTATATTGATTAAATAAGCGATGTAATATAATAAAAATATAGATGAATTTGTGTGGTTATTGTTAGTAAACATCTTGAAACAATCTTATGGAAATTGATATTTTCAAGTGTTTGTCTAAAAAAACAAGCGTCGGGCAATTTTATTACCATAATAATACGTATATGTTATACGTTACATACTGTTATTGTTGACAGTACAATATTTGACAGTTACAGAGTGTATTTAAGAACCGTTAAAGAAACATTTTGAATACATAACCTCAATTACATAAAAATTATGGTGATTTAGGTTGAAATTACGAAAAATTATTGCACTGAAAAATTTAGGATATTATTTTCAACTATAATTTTGTATTTAGAACATTCGAAATGCAATTTCAAGCAGTGATATTTCCATTATGGTTTAAATTTAATGACTGTGTATGAGTATATGACAATTTTTGATTAATTTTTTTAGATTTCTCAATTTTTTGTAGAAATAAAACAAGTAAATATTTATTTTCATTTATTGTTCGAAAAAAACCATAAAAACAAAGACAAAATTTACATCCAAATAGTTTACAATATATTATTTTTAAGACGAGCTTAAAATTTATATTGCACATAATTATATACACGAAAAAGAGTATAAATATTGTCAAAAATATTTTTAGGGTGCTGATATACAAAAACAAGTGCAAAAACGATTATGTAAATATAAAAAGTTAGATTATAAAAACAAAACTTGTCGATCTTCATTTATAAATTTATTTCCGTCCATTTTTCGTATTTATAAATATATAAAGTTCATATTTTTATATATTTGAAAAATAAAATGTCATATTTTATAAATATCATTTCATTTTTTTGTAGAGGAGGAATAAATTGGGACAAAATAACTACCAAATTAGAACACACTACCGAAGTTGATTCCACCAAAATTTTTCAAAATCATAAAAATTATATTTATAATATACAAAAGCTTATTTCTCATAATATTTATGAAATATAATAAAAAAATTGAGAAGCAAATAGTTTATAGAAAAGAAATGAAAATTTAGGAAAGTTGAGAAGGCGTTTATAAATTGATAAAACCATAGCTGGAGAGGAAACAAAGCAATAGAGGGGTGCTAAGGGAGTGGTAAGGAATCAAAATTTAAAAAAAAAATCATTAATCGATTTTATTTTTTTAAAAACTTTCTATGTATTTTCATTTTGAAAAAATACATAATGTATTTAATGATTAAAGAGAGAATAAACATTGTATTTACCTATACTGAATAGATAAACTTCATATTACCACATATTTGAAAAATAAGCCTCAATTATAAATCAATCACACCCCGTATATATAATTAAACACATCCTGAATTATATAAAAACATAAATTTTGAACTATCAAATTTTTGTAGTGGTGGAATAAATTGGGCCAAAATTGTTTCATTTATTAGAACACACTACCAAAGTTTATTCCACCAAAACTTAAAAGAATTATATTTATAATGTGGACAGGCCTATTTTTTAAATATTCTTATGAAATTTAACAAAAAAAATTAGGAAAAAAATAGTAAATGGAAAAAAAAAGAAAATTTAGGAACGTTGGAAAATAAAATCGATAAAATTATATACAGATGGGTGGCAAGGGAACGGTAGGGAATCAAAATTTCGAGAAATTCATTATTCAAATTTAATTTTTGAAAACAATGGTGTGTATTTTCATTTTTGAGAAATAAATAATGCATATACTATAGTATATAGTATTACTAAAATCGCGATATAACTTTTTTTCATGATAATCAATTTTAATTAAAAATCAATCACTCCCTGTATATATAATTAAACATCCTATATAAAAATTGATATTTAAATTGAAAATGTTTGTAGTGGAGGAATAAATTGGGCCAAAATAATTCCTTTTATTAGAACGCACTACCAAAGTTCATTCCACCAAAACTTGGAAAAAATAATAAGAATTATATTCATAATATATCCAAGCCTATTTTCCAAATATTTTCATGAAATTTAACATAAAAAATTTTAAAACAACTAGTAAATGGAAAAGAAATGAAAAGTAGGAACGTTGAAAACTAATAAAGAATCATTATAATTATATATAAATAGGAAACAAAGGGGTGGTAAAGGTGCGGTAGGGAATCAAAATTTCGAAAAATTCTTCATTGAATTCAATTTTTCCAAAACTATGGTATGTATTTCCATTATTGAGGAATAAATGATGTATATAAAAATTATTTAAAAAATGAGCTTTTGTATTAATTAAATCTCGATATTACATTTTTTTGTATTTTAATCAATTTCAATTATAAATAAATCACACCCCGTATATATAATCGAACACACCCTGTATGTATAAAAACTGAAGTTTAAACTATGAAAATATTATTCAAATTTTCGTAGTGGAGGAATAAATAGGACCAAAATATTGGCTCTTAACAGAAGTTCATTCCACCAAAAGTTGAAAAAAAAAATAAAAATATACAAGTCTTGAATTACCTAGTTGTTATATAAAAAAAAATCATATTTTCGTATCAACTAATAATTTATCGTGGTTAAACTGATTCATACCGACTTCGATATGTTTCATATGCACTTCCACGTTCGTTTGAAACACCCTTTGATTAGCCGGACTCAGAGTTCTCTTTATCTGTTCCATTGTACCTTGCAGCACTTGTAATTCGTAAGCGTTACTTTCCACGTCCGACATATTCTTAACCTGCAACAACAAAGCCGTCAAGTCCGTAATTAAATCTAGCACCGACGGATTTTGACACGAATCTTTTTCCGAAGAAATAATCGAATGGTGTTTATGTACGATATCCTTGGCTTCCTCCCTGCATTTTTCTCTCAAATGCGAAGGGGTTAGCATAGCTGCAACGCTCGGTTCAGTCGCGATTTGTTGACAGTACACTTGCATTTCGTCGAGGTACTTCTGTAAATCGAAATTCAATTTTTCCAAATCGACCAAAACGCCCGCGTACCTCCTTTCGAAATCTTCTGTTATTTCTTCGTCGAATGATATCAAATGTTCTGCTTCGGTGTTTAACGATTTCAAAGTTTTTATCTTGGTTTGTTTGACGTTTAAAATTTTAGTGACTAGTACCATTCTTTCTAATAATCTAGTGGGAAAACCTCCTATTTTTCCTTCTTCTTGGTGTTGGGAAAACGGGGGGGTGTTGAGCAACGAACCGGAAAGCAGGGGATCTTTTCGAAGTTTCAAATTATTCACTACAGGAGTTTTCACTGGTGAAAACACTACGTTATTCCTCGGTCTAAATTTAGCTTGAAAACTCATTATCGATATAGTTTCAGGTGGTTCGTTTGATAGTACTTCATAATCAGGTACCGAATGAGTTCCTAAGCCTTGTCTCTCAAATGTTATCCTATAAGTGTTATTTGAAGTATCTACGGCGTCTATGCTTCCAGTAAAGAGACCGTCTTGTGGTTTTCTTAACCTAGCAGTCACTTTAGTACCTATAACTAATTGCATTGGTACTTCAGGGGGTAAATCTTTAAAACTCGTCATATCCGTAGCTTTCCTTTGTTGTAGAGCCCTGATTTTCTTTCTCTTCTTTTCTAATTCCAGTCTTTCTTCATTGAAAAACGCTTGTGAACATCTACGAGGTTTCCCCATCATCCTACGAATTTTCGTCCATTCTACTCTTGTTAATTCTCTTGTTTTCAACTCGGGAAATGATTCTTTTAAACATATGGTAAAATCGTTTTCTCCGTCAAACAAACATCTATCTATGTTACTGTAAAACCATTCATAGCACACCCATTTATGAGCTTTCGGTAGTTTTAACAAATTCCTCAACCGCAATCCTATTTTTTGTCCTATTTTCCTATCCGGGGAATTTATTGGGGGAGGAGTAGGGTCTTTGTGATACTTGGAATCCTTCGAAGGAGTTTTTTTAGGAGTCACCTTATAATCTGTCTTTTCCACTTTCACTTTAACCGGAGTATTCTTCTTGGATGGAGTAGATTTTGCTTTTTTCGCACTTGGTACTCGATGATGTGGTGTATTTACTATATCATCGTCAAAAAATAAACGATTCTTCTTTCTTATTCTAGCTGGCATTCCTCTGGCGTTTAAAACTTGAGGCGGTTGAGTTGGAGTAGGTTTCGGAGGAGGTTGTGTACCTACTCGTTGTAATCCCAAAGCTGCGGGACCTAAAGTTGGTAGATCTTCATCTATTTCCATGTCGTCGTCTTCCATTACCTCTTGTTTTATTGCTACTTTCTCGTTCGTCATCTTAGATTATAATTTCCACCTGAAATTAATAAATAAACAGCTGGATATTTCTGTAATCAAATATAATTGTTTGTTTAATACTAATAACAACAGAAACGCTTTAAAAAATTACTAATACAATGTATTTACAAATATTGATGTGTTACGTACATCAAATCTACTAGAAATATTGTAAGCAATGTAAATACAAATCAAAAACCTTTTAAATGTCTTTTACCATCTTTAAAGACCATTTTCACTTATATAACACTCAAATTACACCAAATACTTCTATAAATACATTTAGACTTACGAACAAGCTGTAAAGAATATTTATTTACGATATTATATTCATATTAACTTCCATATAAATGTAATTCTAATATTTGAAAATTTCAATCATATATAAATAAATACGAATTGATTTTATCTAAAAAAACATTTATATTAATCCAACAATAAATATATGGCATATATTTCAACCAAAAAATCACCCTTCAATAAAAATTATATATAATGAACTAACTTTTGTGATGAACTAACAGAAAAAATGTAAAAATATAGGTTATAATTTCAATTTATTTTAATTTCAAACAAACAACTATATCTTCGATATTTTTGTATCATGCTTAAATCAAAAGTTTGTTGAATTTAACTAAAAACAGTATTTCATGATTATAAAATGCATAGGAAGATGCAGAAAGCGATGTCATCAAAACACATCTCAAGTTTACATATCAATTGAAACTCATTAAAAAAAGCACTTATAGTTTCCTTAAAGTAATTTAAACGAAATAATATCATCCCGTAACGCGAGTCAACGCCTGTCACAAGTGAATTTCGACTGTGGAATCGATAGCAAAAAAATTCAATTTAAAAAATTTTGAATTCGTATCATCATTTTCAAATTCAAACCTACTATGAAACACAAACAAATGAAATTAACAGATTTAAATGGGGTTTTACCTGTTGAATATAGTAGAGAAAGTTTTTCTGTAGTAAAGTGTTGTCTATAGTAGCACTAATTACTTAATAAACAATCATTTTAATACAAATAAATTATCTTAATTTTTGTAAATAACCATTTTCAGATACAGCAGCCATGTTGACGGTAAAACAAGGCGCGATGCGCATAACCGAACTTGGACATTACTTCAAATTTCTTACCACGAATTTTTCTGAAACATTTCTTCATTCACTCTTTTAAACAAATAGTATAATTAATTTAATATTGGTTTTATAAGTATACTACACAATGGTTATAACTATACACACAATTTAAATTTAAAGATTTTAAAGTAGTTGTTACGCATATTCAGTGTTGCCAGTTTGATGAAAAAAATGGCATTTATTAAAATTGACAGTAGATTATGTTGGTTGTTTTTTTGCCACATTTACTTCTTTAATTCTATTAAATATATATTATAAGGATTAAAAATTATGTTGTAACTGTTTTTTTACAGTTATAACAATTTTTCAAATAATAATCATTTCGATGATATTCTATTCACTTTGAAATTATAATACGGTAACCAATTTAAATATGAAGGTAACATTAACAATCAATTATAAAACGTTACAACTGTAAGCAAAAAATTTTGCTAAAATGTTAATTATTAAAAAATGTGAACGAAGTAGTATAATTATGATAATAGATCATTTATACTTTGAGGATTTTATTGGTTGTATACAATTTTGACAGTTAACATTAAACGGGAAGAGCATTACTACATGATTGATGACATCTGTCAACAAATGCCCTTATGAAGTTTATAATTTGACAGAGAAAATTTTTTTGGCGGATTTTATTAGTTTTATTGAATTTAATGTGAAATCCAACATTATAGGTGGATTTATTGTATATAAATCTGTTTTCTGAATAAAAAAATATTTCGTTGTATATTTTGATGGCTGGAAAACGATGCGCTACTAGTGAATTGAACCATGACAATTGGGACAGAGAAGAAGTCCCCGAGGAGGCAGGTACATTCCAAAAAGCATCAGACGACTCGTTGAAACAGAGAGTAATAAAAACAGCTCGAAGACGAAATCCTATTTCATCAGTGAGGGTCAACGATGATAATGAAAAGAAAAGTGCCTTCACATCTTTTACGGGTTTTGGAAAGTCGTCTACACCTACATCTGCTGATTTTTCGTTTTTATCAAATATAAATACTCCAAACACCCCGCCGAAACAAAATGGAATTGAAGAAAAAGTGGAAAACGATAAAAATGATATTTCTTCCTTGAAGTTTAATAATCATTCAATGGATAAATCGAATGATTATTTTTCAAAATTGAAAGGTTTAAATCAAAGTGTCTCGAATTGGATAAAAAAACACGTAGATACAAACCCACTTATAAATCTACAACCAATATTCCGTGATTATGAGAAATATTTCGAAGAACTAGAAAAAGAGAAAATTCTAAAGCCGCCGGATGTTAATAACGCGGATTCAATAGTTTTTAAACCGACAACTAGTGTTCCTGATAGTACTACAGAGAAAAAGCAATCAGATACTGCTGTAACAACTAAAGTTTCCAAGGAAAGTAGCAGTATTACAAGTAAACCTCCATCTACAGCCGGATCTTTTTCATTCGGTGAGTTTATTGTTTCTTTCGGGAGCAAATTATTGAAATATGATTTGATTAGTAACAGAATTTGATTTTAATTTAAGTAAATTTCATCTTTTTATATATTAGGTACAACAACTAAGGAATCTTTGAAAACAACACCGTCATTTTCATTTGGCACAAATACTTCCTCATCTACAAAAATTTCTGAAACTTCAACCGTCGAAGCAACAAAATCTTCTAATACAACAATACCCTCTTTCATTTTTGGTGCTCAACCAGCTAAATCCACTCCATTTACATTCTCTTCAAATACTACTTCACCTTCAGCGAAAAATACTACAAATTCAACTGTGTCCCAAATTACTTTTGGTGTACCTACAAATAAAGATGCTCCCAAACCAACTTTTACTTTCGGAAGTAAGTTTGAAGAAATTGAGGTACAGTACGTTTGAATTTTGCTGTTACACTATGGAATATGCTGATTTTATTATTATACTGTTGATATTTATGAAAATTAACGTTGAGTGTTAGTTTATAGATTTTTTTACTTATTATACAATATTGGAAAATATTTTACGTTATTAATATGTAGGGGTTAATTCCAGAAAAATATTTTTTGTAATTTTATAAACAATTTAAAAAAAAGTTGATTTTTTATGTTGTTATAGAATAAGCCCCATTATTAGTTAAATGGTTTGTACTCTTATTGTGAATCCAGCTACAGGTGCTAAAGAATATTTTTGTCGTTGCTCAACTCACAGGATAATATGCGAAATGCAACTTCTGAAATCCGCCTATAAATTTCCGTTATAGTATTAGGGACACAGAAGCCGCATATACCCAGACAAATATCTCTCTGTCATTGTTGAACTCACAGGAGCTGATAATATGCCAAGTGAAACTTCTGAAATCTGCATATTTCTTAGGATAACTGTCTATCGTAGTATTAGGGGCGCAGAATCTCAAATTTTTTACCCCATAACTTTTGCCAGATAACTTGATTAATAGTTCAGCTACTTTGTGGAAAAATTCCATAACATCCACATGCTCTTCCGCAGTTAATTGATGCTTTGATTTAAAAGATCTAAAACATTTGATTTTTTGTAGGGCATTGTATTTTTTCAACAGTCTCAACAAGACCACAATGTATACGCTTAACCTCACTTTCTTACAGTGGTAAACATCAGCTGTTTTGGGGCATTCAAATCCTATGTCCGATGTGGTTAGGGCAACAAAGTAAAAATTCTAATGTTTTACTTCTATTATTTTGAAAAAAAACCAATTTTTAGGGTGGGAAAATCGAGTTTTCATATATTTGGTCAAACCTGCGGTATATCACTATAAGTATAAAGATAAATATTTTAGTTTCAATTAGAATTTAGTTGGAATATAGTGGAGTTTTTGTAGATTGTGATTAAAATATTTCCCATTATTGTATACGGATTAAATTTTATTTAAATCTTAGTTTCGAGATGGTTATGTTTCTATTTTAGATGTTAATAATAAAGAAACTACACAAGCTACAAGTACAACAACCCCTTCGTTTTCTTTTGGATCTTTACCTTCTAATTCGTCCATTTCACAATTTTCTACTTCTTCTCCATTTACGTTTGGAAATGTAGTTAAACCAGTTACAAGTGGAGGTGATAATAAAGAAGAAGTAGGAGGAGGAGAAGAAGAAGAAGAAAGTGAAACACCACCTTCTAATGAATTCACCCCGGTCGTGGAAAAGGATCATGTTTATACCGTCAGGTACAATTATTTGTATCAAAATTGTTTTTTTTTTCTTGAAAAAACCTCCGAAGGTCTCGTATTGTCTAGAATTTCATTTTTAGATGTAAAGTATTTGTGAAAAAAGATGAAAAATTCGGTGACAGAGGTGTGGGGAGTCTTTATTTGAAACCTATAGCGGATACGGAAAAAGTTCAACTTGTAGTTAGAGCCGATACAAACCTCGGTAACGTTCTTCTGAATTTTATATTATCAGAAAACATACCGATGAAGAGGTTAGGGAAAAAAGATGTAATGTTGGTATGTGTGCCGACTCCAGAAGTGAAACCACCACCAGTTCCTGTTTTAATACGAGTAAAATCATCAGAAGAAGCCGATAAACTATTAGAAACCCTCGAAAAATACAAGAAATAGATGATGGTTTCTTTTTAATTTTTTTTATTATGTCATTATTAAGATCAATATACAACATTTTTTTGACGTGTTTTATTTATTACCAATCGAAATTTGAATGTTTTCCAAGCAAAATATATATATTTTTTTTTTCTATAAAATAACCCAAGAAGTATCGACAATCAATTATTTTTAGAGAAGTTACGGGAAACAAATCGTTTACCCCACGTAGCATAAATTAGAAATTTATCAAAATAAATAACTCATTCATTAATTTAACCAACGTCTTCACATTTTCATTAATTTTTGTGTTATTTGACTTATTTCTTTTTTTAATTTTGACCCAAATGTGTAAAGAATAATGAAGAAATAAAACATTTCAAATACCCATGTAGATATGATCTTAGTTATATAAATAATTACCTTCATAGAAAAGTACTACATATGTTCAGGCCATTATTAGCGTAATTCAGAAGAACAGGTCTACAACACGTTTGTTTAATTCTATGATCAGTTAATGAATTTTTAGAGAGTCAACGAAAAATAATTGAAATACATTTTTAGTGCCCATATCAAAATTTTACTTTTAATTATCTGATATTTCGGCTGTTCGAAAAAATAATTAGTTTTTAAAGTTAGAAATGAGATGATGTAATATACGTTGAAAAAAAAGAAGAGAGAGTGAAGGAAAGTCATTCGTAAAAAAAGATAAGTAAACGTTGTAGAAAGTAATATTTTATTTAATATAAAGGCTGTAAACCTAAAATAAAATTACAAAATAAAGTAATAACACTATTCGATGACAATTTGTTGCAATGAATCTTTATTTAACAAAGATATTATATTCGAAATTTGCATTCGACTAAAATAAATTCCTAATGAATTTAATATCAACATTAAATGGCGCAGAAAATACTGATTCTTCTACACTATGGTTAATAAATAAATATTCATTAAGTTGAATTGATACTACTTATTACAATTTGATGATTGCTACACTCTGTGTACTCTCCACAGTACCATTACACTGGAATAGACGATTCCGAAGGTGTAGTGCATAGAACATACCCTTTGAGGTATAATGCTCTCAGAAGTGTTTTGAAAAAATAAAATGAAACCAAATTGTCTCAATTCCAAAAAATAGAATTTATTTGAAAAATGACATTATTATATGTCATATTTACTCAGTGCGTTGGGAAAAACACCAAAATTTTCTGCTAACTTTTGTATTATTAAATAAAATTTCGTGGGAATTTCAAAAGGGAAATCTCGAAGTAACTCGCTCTTAGATATTTCCACTTGATAATTTTCACTTACTGATATATTTGCACAATTATTATTAGCATCTTCATTATCATTCTTTTCTTCAAGAAAAATCATTGAAAATTGTTTGCCTCTATTGTTCACTTTATAATTTGCTGTAGCATAATTTCTGGTAGTTTTGTTTCTATATTTTCGAGTTTTTGATTTCTTACCCATTTTTTAATTTTCGAATGACAAAACGCACATCTTATTTGAATAATTTCTATGTCTATACGTCATTTTTATAGATTTTTCATTTACTAAAATCGAGCTGTAGTTCAATTATTTTAATCTTTTAAAAAGAAGAAGAAACGCACCTCATAATATTTTTTTGTACTGTTTACCATGTGTTATTATTTTTAAACTTTGCTGGTTAATAATAAGCAATGCCGAAAGTGAAAGTAGAAAAAAAGAAAAAATCACAAAATGGTGTGGTTAAACAAGGTATTCTTTTTAATAAAGACTTCGGTCAACATATTTTAAAGAATCCTATGGTGATAACATCGATGTTGGATAAATCTGGTCTAAGACCTACCGATGTAGTTCTAGAAATAGGTCCAGGTACGGGTAATATGACTGTTAAACTATTAGAACAAGTTAAACGCGTGATAGCGTGCGAAATAGATACAAGGTTAGTTGCAGAATTACAAAAAAGAGTACAAGGTAATGCATTTAGTATTTAATAACTTATTTTACTATTATAGTCGAAATTGTAGGTACACATTTGCAATCCAAATTAGAAATTCAAGTAGGGGATGTTTTAAAAAGTGATTTACCATTCTTTAATGTTTGTGTAGCTAACATACCTTATCAAATATCGTCACCATTAGTTTTCAAATTATTGCTGCACAGACCGTTTTTTCGATGTGCTGTACTAATGTTCCAACAAGAATTTGCTCAAAGATTAGTAGCCAAACCTGGCGATAAATTATATTGCCGTTTATCAGTTAATACACAATTATTAGCTAGGGTAGATATGTTGATGAAAGTTGGTAAAAATAACTTTAGGCCTCCGCCTAAAGTTGAGTCTTCAGTAGTTAGGATCGAACCTCGGAATCCGCCGCCTCCAATAAACTATACCGAATGGGATGGTTTAACAAGGATAGCTTTCAATAGGAAGAATAAGACGTTAGGAAGTGCTTTTCGGCAGACTGCAGTTTTGGTTGCTTTAGAAAAAAATTTTAAAGTACATTGCAGTTTAAATAATAAGGTTATATACATGTTAACCATGTATTTTGATTTTATCACGTATTTGGAGTGATTTTTACAGGGTTTACCTGAGGATTTTAATATTAAAGAGAAAGTTGAAGAGATTCTTGTGAAAGTTGAGGCTGATCAAAAACGGGCTAGAACAATGGATATTGATGACTTTATCAGGTATTTAGTTTCGTTATTTATTTGATTTTAGTAGATTTTTTTGTTATTTAGGGCCTCAAAGTTGGTAATTTGGATTTATTTATATTAAAATTGTTTCTGGAAAAAATATATTTTCATTATTCATATTGTTAGTGATAATATTCAGATTGAGCCTATTTTTGAATTAAATTTTTGCTTTTAAAGTTGAATTTGAACAATTACAGTCTATTTTTAACTAGGATTTTGTTCATTTTTAGTTGAAATGTTGAATATGAACACTCAGAGCCCGTTTTTAATAAGACTTTTTTTAAAATTTTCTTTAAATGGTAAATTTGCTTACTCAGAGCATATTTCTAAGTGGAATTTTGTTAATTTTTTATTTAAACTAATTTAGTGAATCAGAGCCTATTTCTAAGTGGAATTTTGTTAATTTTTGCTTTAAATGGTGAATTTGAACAGTCTGACCTATTTTTAATTGAAATTCTGTCAATTTGCTCCAAACCTGGAATTTGATCACTCAAAGCCTGTTTCTAACTAGTATTCAGTTAATTTCTGCATTGAGAGTCGAATTTGATGAATCACATCCTGTTTTTAACTGGTATTCTATTAATTTCTGCTTTTGATGTGGAATTTTCTCTCTCATAACCTGTTTTCAATCAGAATTCTGTTATTTTAAGCATCTAATCTTAAATTTGATCACTCAGAGCCTGTTTTTAACAACAATTCTATCAATTTCTTCTTCTAACCCCAAATTTAATGACCCAGGGCCTGTTTTCAACTACTATCCAGTTAATTTCCGCCTTTAGGATCGAATTTAATCGCTTTTTACTTTTTTGATCCATTCTATTTCATTTATTTGTTGGATACAAACATTTAAAATAACAACACATAAATAAATAATCTTTTATTAATAATTAACATTTTTTAATATAATTTCACAGGTTGTTACATGCATTCAATGTAGAAGGCATACACTTCTCCTAAGGTAACTCGATTAATAATTAATAAGTACAACAAAAAAAACAAAATTAACAATAAAATATTCAATACAAAACAATTTATATAAACATTTATGACAAATAAAATTATATAATATCTCTCAAGTCTTTTTTATTTGGTATTTGGACCTTTAGTTCAGTGGCACAGACGAATAGATCTATAACATAAAAGAAAATAAAAAAAAAACACTACTACACTTATAACTAAAATACAGTAAAAGTGTTTACTATTTAGTGAATCAATCGAAGCTGATTGGCGCACCGTCTATTTCCAATCACATGACAAAATGCTTATTAAGTAGAATTTTCTAAATCTTTCAGCGATAAAATTAATCAGAATACTAAGTTCTGGAGCTACCCGGTAAGGGTAGATAGGACAATGTCATCCTGGTGTCAGATAAGATACAAGTTGGTTTGGGAATACAGAGACAAGTTTAATGGGCTACTTGTTTTGGTGGAATATTTGGGGCAAGTTTGAAACGATTTTCACGTATTTTTATTTTTGGTGGAATATTTGGCAAAAATTAAAATCCAAATTTTCACCTGTTTTTTTTTGTGGAATATTTGGGAGAAATTAATATTTAAAATTTCATCGGTTTTCTTTTGAGACAATTTTTACTTGTTTTCTTTTTTGGTGGAATATTTAAGACAAGTTTGAGATAATCTTCACCAGTTTTTGTTTTTGTGCTGGAATATTTGAGACAAATTAATATCTTAAATTCCACTTTTTTTGGGTGGAATGTTTGGAACTAATTTGGAGACAATTAAACCAATTTTATATACAATTTAGTGTAGAGACGAAACTTACCTAATTTTTCAATCAATTTTTCAAATTTTCTCTCATTTGTTTCGACAAACTTCTAGCAGTCAAACTAGAAACTATTTTATTCTTTCCCTATAACAAGAGATATAACGAGATACACGTGAAATTCGAAAAGAACAATTGAATATACAGTTGACAAACAATTAAAAAATTAATCGTGTTTTGTGAAAATTCTTAGGAAACTTTAATCAAAAGACGATAATTTCACGTATTTTTCACAAACTTAACACAAAATCTCGAATCATTTCGTAAAACTTGAAAAAACCACTGTAAACTTATTTTTTATTATAATTAAACCTTTCATAACCTGTCAAAAGACTAACATGAACTTAGCTACATTATAAAATAGGAGTAGTGGATAAGATATGCCTATCTCTTTTTAATATCCTATCGCTTCGGAGCAAGTAAAAAGTGGAGTAGTAGAAGCTTGGCCGTGATTGTGAACAGACGTATGTAATAAAACATTTTTATTGTTAATGTACCAGTAATAACACTTTTAGAGTGATTATGCCCACAATTAGTGATATAATATGTTGATTTAATATACAAGTTTGTGTATTTTCGTGTTAAATTTGTGAGATCATATAAATCGGTTTATTATCGCTTCATATCTGTGTGTGAGATTTTCATTATAAAATTAGTTATGTTGGTGTTTGTGCTACCATCAACGGAAATTATTCGAGAAGAATTTTAACTGTGTTTTTATTTTAATTTTTATTGTCATGCACGCCATTGTCTTCCGCCATTATAGTTATAAAAGCGGGAAAGTAACAGCGTTGCCGAGATTCGAGGGTCTACGTCTTTTGATTATACAACCACCAATGAAGCATCTGAATATAGGCAACCTAATATACGTACGAAGTATATTTGGTTGCCGATGTTCCTATATCTACTGCAATCAGCTGTTAGTTCTATTTTTGTGTTAGGACAGGGCTGGACTGTACGTAAACTTAAATTCGTAGTGGCATTTGAAAAATTGTAAAAATTTTTGGATTTTCGTTTAATAGACGAAATATATTCTTTTTCATAATGAAATACTGAAAAATTCACTCTCTGTCTTAAGCGAAAGGATACTAAAAAGAGATAGGCGTATCTTAACTCTGCAAACGGTTATTTTTTTATTTCGCAGTATATATAGTGTCGTATACTTACATCGAGTTTTTCGAATTTTTTTCTCAAATCCTTAACGGAAATTGTAATATCCTCTTCGGTATGTGTTTCCTCTTTATTTTCAGATTTTCCTAAATCAGTTTGTGAAGCTGATATTTTACCGAGAATGTTGTGCACGATTTTTCTTTTGGCTACTTCTTCGACACCTGGATCGTTCTCTTCTACGAAAAAATATCAAGAAAAAATCTAAAATCGTCCATATAAATTTCATCTTAAACTATAATTTAGATTCTGACGTATAGATAACACTATAGTTCTTAAATCTTCAATTTTAAAGAAAAATTTAATGATATATACAAAAGTTTACGTTTCCACACACAGATAGCGTCATAGTCGATAAAAAAATTCAACAAAGAATCTAATTTAGGTTATGGCGTTTAGTTGTTAATAAAATAAAACTTTAATTAATGAAAAATACCATTTACCACAAATTTCCTATTTTAATTAGAATATAGAGATGGGACAATATTAAACTAAAAGTTATTTAATAACTTACCTTCATTTTTTAGCGGAGAGTTTTCTTTACCATCCCAACCGTTTTGGTTGCAATCATTTCCGTTCTCTTTGATGTTAATTTCATTCAATTTAATTTCCATTTCATCAACATCTTTGGTCGACGTAGTCTTCGGCATTCCAGAAACGTCCGTAAACACATTATCTTCTACATCGACGATTTTTTCTTGTAAATTCGACTGTTGTTGAGCGTGTTTCCTTTTTTCCAGGGCGTATTTCCTAACGGCAGGTTGCTGGTAAATTTTCGATATTATGGTGTTATCCCTTTTTTTGTGAGAATCCATTTCGTCGATCGATAAGAGATCGTCACTCGAACTGTATATCTTTTAAAAAATGTTTGTTCATATAAAAAATTCTTATCTTCTTATCTCTACGATAATTTTCTTTTTTAATGATATATAGTCATTTTTTTGGTGAAATATTTCACCTGTACCCTTTTTTGGTGGAATATTTAGAACTAGTTTGAGACAATTTTTACTTGTTTTGGTGGAATATTTGGGACAAATTAAAATCCAAATATTAATTTTTTTATTAATAAAATGTTTGAGACAAATGCATGTTTAACCTGATTTTTTTTTTGGTGGAATATTTGGGACAAATTAATAATTAAATTTTCACCTGTTTCCTTTGATCCGGACTATAAATCGAGCTCCTCTCCGAGTAACGATCGTCTTCCGAACTCAAGGACATTTTCGCCGTGTGAATCATAGTGCCGTTCTTCATTTCGATTGAACTCGAACTGAGTAGGTCTTCTTCTGAACTATACACCGTGTATTTTTTGTTTCTATTCGTACTTATACCGTCATCAGAATGATAAGCCTTGTAATCTATAATGTATTCTTCGAAAAACAAAAAACGATAAGATTATTAAACATATATCCTAAACGATAATCAATTTCTATTATTAAAAAAATGCAATCTCTAAATTCGTTTAGAAATAACTGTTATTTCCAAATAGAAAATCCCATCTCAATTACTACATTTAATATTGTTTTACAGTTTCCTGTAGAATAAATGACCTAGATTAGTAGTTTAACGCACAGATGGCGTAACTATCACCTTTTTATTTCAATTTTAACAATAACTATCAGAAGGGAACAATTTATTAAACACTATATATATATATATATATATATATATATATATATATATATATATATATATATATATATATATATATATTAAACAAAAGGTTTTATAAATACCTGGATTACTAAGTTGTGTTCTAAATGTAGGAACTAAATTATTAACTGGTAGATGTTGTCTGTTAGATAAAGCGAAGCTTCTAACTTGAGGGTCCAAGTAAATCTTAGATATCAATGTATTATCCTTCTTTTTAGCCAAAACTTTAGGTGGAATATAAAAATTATCATCCAGTAGATCTGTTTCGCTTTTATGCCTTTTCAAATTAGTCTGATTACCAAAACGTTTGTTATTGTTATTTGTGGCTTTAACAAATTTCCCACTCGATTTTTCGACTTTGTCTTCGCCAAGTCCATTCACTTTCGATATTTCCGAATTTTCTACGTTGTATATATTAACGTAGCTCAAATCGCTGTCGCTGGTTAAACTTGTCATTTCTGTTGTTTCTCGTGGAGAAATCGGAGGTGTTCGATTGATTTCGGGTTCTACGATAATCGGTATGGCTTTAAAAACGTTTCCGGTTTCTTCCGTTTGTGATATATACGTTTTGGATATGTATTTTTCAGGTGGTTTATCTATGAAATCTTCTTTTTCTTGTTTCGGAGGTGGCCACGACAGAATGTTTCCCTAATAAATAAAATTTACATAAAAATATTGTTTTTTCAAATTAGATGCTAAAAATTTTGAAATTTCTTTATTGTTCTATTTATTTATACGAGGGCGATTCATTTAGTTTCTAATCTATAAATTATAGACTGTATCGTAGGTTTTGATATAAAGAAAAATAATCTTCGTAATTTATAATTTTTTTTATGTTTTAGTCTTTAATTTTATTATTTTATTTAACAATAAAAATCGGAATATTGTGAATATTCTGTCAATAAAAGCGTGATAGAATTTTATTTTCATCTTATTATCTTATCTGGCATTGATTATACGACTAATATGTGTTGATTGATGATAAAAATCACTCAATAAAACTAAATAAAGAAATTACAAAATACTTTTGACGATATAAAGCCGCTTCTACCATGTGATTAATAAATATCAAACCCGTGAGAGTATCAGTGAGATTTCAAATAATTTTAAACGTCTATTATTGAAAAATTTCCGAATAAAACAACTAAATAAATAAAAATGTGCATATCGATGCACGTAATGTGAAAAATTTGATGAATAATGATGGAATTTATATGTAGTAAAGCTAAAATTCCCTGATTAAGGTACATCTTATTCATAAATGATAGAAATTTTTTCGGTATTTGAAGAGCTTCAAGAATAGACAGGATAACATAAAAAATTACAAAAGAAGTAACAAAAAACGCTAAGTACGCCTCTGTAAATACAAGTCATCGATCTAATACGAAGAATATAAGTTATATCTATATTCTTGACCCAGCCGGTATTTTAATGAGCAAGCAGACATAGAAAAAAAATGAAAAAAAAACGTTCCTCCGTGTCAATCACCTCTTTTCCATTCTTAACCTCAAATTCAATTCAACAGTTTCAATATTTTTTGTCTGAACTGATGTTTTATGCCGAATCCCTGTTTTTATATTCCCTTTTATATTACAAACAGTTTTTTTTCTAATAATTCACATATTGAAAACCCGTTTTTATAACAATAAAATTATTTGAAACTCACTAATAAACACGTACCTATTCAATTAGCACAATTGATGATGTCAGATTATGTAGACAAAACACGAAAAAATTCACACTATTCTTGATGTAATGACAAAATTGACTGAAATATATTAACAGGTACATAGGTGTTTTTGGAATTGTTAAAAAAAAAACGTTATCTTTATTACAAACAGTGGCGTACCACAATTTAACGAAATATTTATATCTGGTACGTAATTACATCATGGCTGCCGGTTAACGAAAATTATATTTTCCTGGTACTTTATTTCTTCAGGATATTGTTAAACATCCTTTTATTTAAAACATTCGGAAAATTTCCAAATAAATACTAGTAATGAAAATAAGGAATAAATATAAAAAGTAAATTTACCACGTAATACGAAAAAGTTTATAAAAGTGCTCTAATCAATCAGCTGATCGACCTGACATTTGGTTTGTTAATACACCAAAAATAACTAGATTTCTCACTAGAATTATCACTTTCATGTGATAGAAATACGTAAAAGTGATAAAGATACTACAAGAATCGATCAGCTGTCTGCGCATGTCATGTGTGTGTATTGTATAGTCTCAATATTTACATTGTTGCCAGATTTACAATTTTTTATTATGTTATTAGTAATTATTTGAATTGTTGTATATAGGAATTAAAAATAATTTTGGATTATATTAAAGTGATAATAATATAAAGTAAATTATTTCTGGCAAGACGATTATAATTTTACACTAAAAAAATTGATATAGAACAACGTTGCCACATTTGGAAAGTTGCATGAAAATCGAGGAAATATTTATTTTTATTAAAATACCCTCGTTCCAGGCTTTAGTACCACCACTGATTGTAATACCAATATCGATCATCGGAATGATGTGATACAAATATTTATTTACGATAAATGAATTATATG
This sequence comes from Diorhabda sublineata, assembly GCF_026230105.1. NCBI lineage: Eukaryota > Metazoa > Arthropoda > Insecta > Coleoptera > Chrysomelidae > Diorhabda > Diorhabda sublineata. The sequence goes on along the minus strand of NC_079474.1, from coordinate 2,235,454 downwards.
AATCATTGTAGAAATTTAGCAAATGATAAGCCTTCATTAAATGATTAATAAGCTTCGAAACAAGTGTCTTGTTAGTATTTTTAAACTGTCAAATATCCCTTCAAACACCTCGTAATTAATTTACTCACGTCGTAGAAAAAATACAGTTATATCCATTGGGTCCTAAATAAATCGAAACTGACACTTGGATCACATGACAAACGATACAAATTTTATTCTTCGAGATTGGGATTAATATTTTGGATATTCTTCGATAGAAAAATGACTTTGTTTCGATTAGTTATCCTGTGTAATTCCAGAAGCGAATTCAGTGATTCTAATTGGTAGATTTTATTAAAATATTATTGTTAGTATTATCTTTTCGACAAACCCTCGTACAACAGAATTTAGTGATACTTTGCACTCGATTCCCTGAAAGTTCCATCCACCCCTCGTATTATTTCCTATTAAACAGTTCATTTCACTCAAATCCATCTTCTAATTAACTTGATATCGAATTTGGTTATCCTAGGATTATAATTTTTGGTCTAAATATAGTTTATTGTTGAATTACCACTTTTAGCTTCAATTAAAAGCTACGAGTCGAACTGAAATGTTGAAATTTTCATCTACCACTCGTATTTTATCGTTTCCTAATGGATAAACTCGAAATTTAAGTATATGACTCGAACCAACGACTGCTTTTGATTCTGGTAATAATTGCAGGTCTAACAAAACTCCTTTTTATGTTCCATACTACCCTCGTATTAGTAAACAGTTTTTTTCACTTAGTTCCATCTTCTAATTAACTTTATATCGAATTTGGTTATTCTAGGATTATAATTTTTGGTCTAAATATGGTTTATTGTTGAATTATCACTTTTAGCTTCAATTAAAAGCTACGAGTCGAACTGAAATGTTGAAATTTTCATCTACCACTCGTATTTTATCGTTTCCTAATGGATAAACTCGAAATTTAAGTATATTCTCGAACCAACGACTGCTTTTGATTCTGGTAATAATTGCAGGTCTAACAAAACTCCTTTTTATGTTCCATACTACCCTCGTATTAGTAAACAGTTTTTTTCACTTAGTTCCATCTTCTAATTAACTTTATATCGAATTTGGTTATTCCAGGAGTATAATTTTTGGTCTAAATATAGTTTATTGTTGAATTATCACTTTTAGCTTCAATTAAAAGCTACGAGTCGAACTGAAATGTTCAAATTTTCATCTACCACTCGTATTTTTATCGTTTTCCAATGGATACATAAAAAGTTCCGAGTATATGGCTTGAATAAAGTAATAACGACCACTTTTGATTTAGTTAACAATAATTATATGTCTCTTTTATTTACCATCCACCCCTCATATTAATTATTTCTTATTAAACGGTTTTTATCACTCACGTCCATCTTGGAGTTACTATTTTTCGCATACACCTCGTATTTATAATTTTTTAATGTTATTCAATGAGTAAATTAATTTTTTTTTTAATTAATAATTTTTTGTAGTTTTCTTTTGAAAATTAATTTTTATATAAATACGTTCATAACCTTTATTTATTTTATATAACAATAAACATTCTAAAACAACTAGAATCAATTAAAAGAATCCAAAATCCGAGTTTATAAGATACTAAAACCGAAATTGTACCCATAGTGAAACCGAAAGATTGAAATTCAACACCCCATGTACAAATTATTCTTAATTTGAGGTTATGTACTACTACATCATTAATTATTTAATTCGGGAAAATTTAATAAAGGATTTTTCACGAAATGTCTGCTGGAGGTTTTCGGCGTGTATAAACTTCTAGGTAGTCTAGAATATGTCGTAACTTCTTCAATTTCGTTCAGTTTCCCGTCAAGACTTACCTCTGGTGATCTAGATTTCGTTCCTGATGGAGACGAGGCCATTTTGGCGTAGTAATCAGATCCAAAACTGTAAAAAAATAATGACCCACAGTTAAATTGTGCTCGGTTTAAAGATATACTACAACTTTTTCTTATTTTTAAAAAATACTTGCCGATGTTCTTTTGATTTTTGTTTTTCTTCAAACAAAACATCCAATATCGATTTCGCCATATTTTAGTATTAATTTTGCACTAAATCTCTCGTAAACCAGCAAAATACAGTTAAAACATTAAATTGAAGTCTAATCTGGTGCCTTATCTTATCAAAGATGCTAATTATATGCTAATTAATTTATTGCCAGATCTAATTGTATAAATGATTGTCAAGATAACAAAAATATCAAAGCGACTACTTTATTATTCTTATATACAAGATAAGTGTAATTAGATATCGACGTAATTATTATTGTATAAATTTGATTTTTTTATTAGTATACGTAATAATATGAACAATCGATTTATAACCTAACCTAGTAAAATTAGAATCAAATTTGGCATGGTATCCACAATAGTTTTCATTATCTAAACTACAATTTCTATAAAATGTCATAATTAGTTCATAACACGATAAAAAATAACATAATCCGGCCCTTAAATGATTAATGGCATGTAATACAATATGGAAGCTATTCCGATTAAGTGAAACAAACAGTGTATCGTTCTCTCTCTCCCTCCTTCAATTAGTTATTATTTTCCCACTAGTGATATTTTAGAGAATTTTCAAGCATGCGCAGTATAGATAAATTGTCCCGAACGAAAGAGGAAATGAATACTGTACCCATTAATGGCAACATTGGACACGCCATACATGACATAATACAAAATGGCGTTTTAAACGAGATTTGGAATAGAAAAATCCTGTTTATTTATTGTGTTCCTAAAGTGTTTTTTATATTCTGAGTATTATTGTGACAATAATAATGTGCGAAGATGACGAAAAATTGTTTTATGAAAGCATCAGACAATCTATCGAAAAGTAAATGCGTTCAGGTGACTGCATATTTTGCATCTAATCAAGATTTAACATCGGTTTAGGTTAAGGGAGTTAAAGCCGCAAGGTAATCATCATTATGCATCATATATTATAATATATTTCAAAGTTTTTTATGTATAGTTACCTAGTTACTAAAATATAACCTATAAATAATTTTGAGATATTAAATTCGCTGTTATCTAAATTATAATGTCTTGTTAGTAATAATTGACATTTTCATTATGTCTAAATTCATTTTTAAGAAATATTTTTTATAATGAAGTAGGCATTGAATTATACAAAATGTCTCTTATATATATTTGTTTATTGTAAACCATTTCGGCGTTCAAAACAAACTAAATTTAACCGAGTTTTTAAAATTATTAGTTTAAAAATTATTAGGACTTTTTTTATCGAGTTATAACTATAAAAAAAGTGAATTAAAAAAATCCCTATCTACTTACAGAGAGGATATACCACTGTTAGATCTTTGTATTCTCTTTTCGATGTTTTCCTTCGAATAAGGATTGTTTTTCATGTCTATGGCATTTTTCCATTTTTCTTTTTCTCGTCTACTATAACTACCTGAAAATACGAAGCAGAAATATCAACTCTTCTCACGTACATCGTATTAATTCTAGGTCTAATTTATAATTAATTGTTGACATGATTATATGGATAAAACACAAGATTATTCGGTTAAAGTAGAAACGGTGAAGGTCTTCTATCACGTGACTAATACGTCAGCACAATATTCATATCCAATCGAATTAACATTTCGTTATGACTAATATTCCAAAGGTAGGCTTTTTTACGAATCGGTAATTGAAGAACAAATTAAACTATTTCAATATATGGTTAAGATCGACGTACTTGGCAAAACTCTTTTGATAAAAATATCGATATACTGGGTGTACAATTAATATAAACCGTGCTGGTCGAATTGGTTTACTCGGTGGTGTCATTTTCTGTTTAAATATGATTTATAAATCTAGAACACGATCGTGTTACCGCCCTCTAGTGTTTATTTAATTAACAAGTTGTATTACGGGGGGATATCGAAAAGTTTTCGTATCAATTATATATTTATTTACCTGAGAAATGCATTTGAACCATTTGAATTTCTTCGTCTTGTTTTTCTTCTGATTCTTGTTGGGTATTTAGCAGCATTTCATTATCAATTGATTCGTTTAGATTGTTTTGTATAGAAAGACTAAAAAATACAAAATGTTTTATAATTTATAATAATTTATTGATTAATAACTTACCGTGCAGGTGGATCCGGTTTCTTTTCTATTGTCCTAGGTAATGAGGCATATTTTTCTGTGTATTCTGCTACTTGTTCCGTGTTACTGTACGTAGATATTAGAGATGCATCTTCAACATCTGAAAAAATAATAATAAAAAAACGAAATATAATGAAAAAAATATTTTTTTTGTTAAATAAAACGAACTTACTATCATCGTCTATAGAAATATCCGCTCTAGATGTATAAATTGTTGTATTTTCCGATTCGTCATATACAGATTGTCCCCTATCGACTTCTTTCACACCCGAATCAGCGGATGACTCACTTTCCGATCCCTCCCCGTCCGCTGGGGCGTTTTCGAGGGAATTTTTACCGCCGATAATTTTTTTTGAATTTACCAATAGGTTTTGTCTAGTCGGCACAATTTCCGTATCGCCGTATTCGGATTCGACGTCTGACAGATCCGAAGTTTCTTCTACTTCTTTATCTCCTATTAATACCTATTAAAAAAAATTTTAATAAATAATAATTACTATAAATAAATGAGTAGGATTAGCCAACGATTTTACCATTTACCTTGGCGTCGGTGGTGGGTTTAGGTACTAACATAGGAACCGGTACCGGAGAATGGGTTCCTCGAAACGCGCGTTTCTGTAGGAACCAATTGGGTTCGTCGTCACTCCAAATGCCAGATCGCGTACGAAAATATTCGCTATCGTCCTCGACGTCGTTATCGGAATCGCTAGCTTGGGAAACTTCTTCGATGTCTTGTTTTATCTAATAAATAAAAATAGTTATATAGTCGTTAAATTTGTCGCACTCGATCAAAAACTTACGGTTAGTGTTAGTTTATCGACATATTTTCTGGATCCGAAGCTCGAATCGCTCTGTAGCCAATCTTCTAAGCTGGATATCGAGGTAGTTTCCAGATCTGGGTTTCTCCATTTGCTATTCAACGTTTCTTCACCGAAAAAATATTCTTTTTCCTCTTTCTGGTTTGAAGAATTCGATATTCTGCTAGACACGCTGGCAGCCGAGGAAGAAGGTCGACCATTTTGCGAATTTGAGATTACCTTAAATAAATAAATAAATAAATCAGTCGATATTTGAATAAATGAATAAATAAATAAGTGAACCAATGATGAAATGCAAAATTTATTGGATAAACAGATGTACAGATGAATAAAGAAATAATTGGTTAAATAAATAAATAAATGAATAAATAAATTCGTGATGGAACCGATAAATAAATGGATAAATGAATCCAAGAGTCATTGAATGAATCATTAGATAGTTGAATAAATGATTAAATAAATAAGTGAACCAATGTAGAAATGAAAAATTGAATAAATAAACAGATGTACATATGAATAAACAAATAATTGGTTAAATAAATAAATAAATAAATAAATTCGTGATGGAACCGATAAATAAATGGATAAATGAAACCAAGAGTCATTGAATGAATCATTAGATAGTTGAATAAATGATTAAATAAATAAGTGAACCAATGTAGAAATGAAAAATTAAATAAATAAACAGATGTACAGATGAATAAAGAAATAATTGGTTAAATAAATAAATAAATAAATTCGTGATGGAACCGATAAATAAATGGATAAATGAAACCAAGAGTCATTGAATGAATCATTAGATAGTTGAATAAATGATTAAATAAATAAGTGAACCAATGTAGAAATGAAAAATTGAATAAATAAACAGATGTACATATGAATAAACAAATAATTGGTTAAATAAATAAATAAATAAATAAATTCGTGATGGAACCGATAAATAAATGGATAAATGAAACCAAGAGTCATTGAATGAATCATTAGATAGTTGAATAAATGATTAAATAAATAAGTGAACCAATGTAGAAATGAAAAATTAAATAAATAAACAGATGTACAGATGAATAAAGAAATAATTGGTTAAATAAATAAATAAATAAATTCGTGATGGAACCGATAAATAAATGGATAAATGAAACCAAGAGTCATTGAATGAATCATTAGATAGTTGAATAAATGATTAAATAAATAAGTGAACCAATGTAGAAATGAAAAATTGAATAAATAAACAGATGTACATATGAATAAACAAATAATTGGTTAAATAAACAAATAAATAAATAAATTCGTGATGGAACCGATAAATAAATGGATAAATGAAACCAAGAGTCATTGAATGAATCATTAGATAGTTGAATAAATGATTAAATAAATAAGTGAACCAATGTAGAAATGAAAAATTGAATAAATAAACAGATGTACAGATGAATAAAGAAATAATTGGTTAAATAAATAAATAAATAAATTCGTGATGGAACCGATAAATAAATGGATAAATGAAACCAAGAGTCATTGAATGAATCATTAGATAGTTGAATAAATGATTAAATAAATAAGTGAACCAATGTAGAAATGAAAAATTGAATAAATAAACAGATGTACAGATGAATAAAGAAATAATTGGTTAAATAAATAAATAAATAAATTCGTGATGGAACCGATAAATAAATGGATAAATGAAACCAAGAGTCATTGAATGAATCATTAGATAGTTGAATAAATGATTAAATAAATAAGTGAACCAATGTAGAAATGAAAAATTGAATAAATAAACAGATGTACATATGAATAAACAAATAATTGGTTAAATAAACAAATAAATAAATAAATTCGTGATGGAACCGATAAATAAATGGATAAATGAAACCAAGAGTCATTGAATGAATCATTAGATAGTTGAATAAATGATTAAATAAATAAGTGAACCAATGTAGAAATGAAAAATTGAATAAATAAACAGATGTACAGATGAATAAAGAAATAATTGGTTAAATAAATAAATAAATTCGTGATGGAACCGATAAATAAATGGATAAATGAAACCAAGAGTCATTGAATGAATCATTAGATAGTTGAATAAATGATTAAATAAATAAATGAACCAATGTAGAAATGAAAAATTGAATAAATAAACAGATGTACAGATGAATAAAGAAATAATTGGTTAAATAAATAAATAAATAAATTCGTGATGGAACCGATAAATAAATGGATAAATGAAACCAAGAGTCATTGAATGAATCATTAGATAGTTGAATAAATGATTAAATAAATAAGTGAACCAATGTAGAAATGAAAAATTGAATAAATAAACAGATGTACAGATGAATAAAGAAATAATTGGTTAAATAAATAAATAAATAAATTCGTGATGGAACCGATAAATAAATGGATAAATGAAACCAAGAGTCATTGAATGAATCATTAGATAGTTGAATAAATGATTAAATAAATAAGTGAACCAATGTAGAAATGAAAAATTGAATAAATAAACAGATGTACAGATGAATAAAGAAATAATTGGTTAAATAAATAAATAAATTCGTGATGGAACCGATAAATAAATGGATAAATGAAACCAAGAGTCATTGAATGAATCATTAGATAGTTGAATAAATGATTAAATAAATAAATGAACCAATGTAGAAATGAAAAATTGAATAAATAAACAGATGTACAGATGAATAAAGAAATAATTGGTTAAATAAATAAATAAATAAATTCGTGATGGAACCGATAAATAAATGGATAAATGAAACCAAGAGTCATTGAATGAATCATTAGATAGTTGAATAAATGATTAAATAAATAAGTGAACCAATGTAGAAATGAAAAATTGAATAAATAAACAGATGTACAGATGAATAAAGAAATAATTGGTTAAATAAATAAATAAATTCGTGATGGAACCGATAAATAAATGGATAAATGAAACCAAGAGTCATTGAATGAATCATTAGATAGTTGAATAAATGATTAAATAAATAAATGAACCAATGTAGAAATGAAAAATTGAATAAATAAACAGATGTACAGATGAATAAAGAAATAATTGGTTAAATAAACAAATAAATAAATAAATTCGTGATGGAACCGATAAATAAATGGATAAATGAAACCAAGAGTCATTGAATGAATCATTAGATAGTTGAATAAATGATTAAATAAATAAATGAACCAATGTAGAAATGAAAAATTGAATAAATAAACAGATGTACAGATGAATAAAGAAATAATTGGTTAAATAAATAAATAAATAAATTCGTGATGGAACCGATAAATAAATGGATAAATGAATCCAAGAGTCATTGAATGAATCATTAGATAGTTGAATAAATGATTAAATAAATAAGTGAACCAATGTAGAAATGAAAAATTAAATAAATAAACAGATGTACAGATGAATAAAGAAATAATTGGTTAAATAAACAAATAAATAAATAAATTCGTGATGGAACCGATAAATAAATGGATAAATGAAACCAAGAGTCATTGAATGAATCATTAGATAGTTGAATAAATGATTAAATAAATAAGTGAACCAATGTAGAAATGAAAAATTGAATAAATAAACAAATGTACAGATGAATAAAGAAATAATTGGTTAAATAAATAAATAAATGAATAAATAAATTCGTGATGGGAACGATAAATAAATGGATAAATGAAACCAAGAGTCATTGAATGAATCATTAGATAGTTGAATAAATGATTAAATAAATAAATGAACCAATGTAGAAATGAAAAATTGAATAAATAAACAGATTAACAGATGAATAAATAAATAATTGGTTAAATAAATAAATAAATTCGTGATGGAACCGATAAATAAATGGATAAATGAATCCAAGAGTCATTGAATGAATCATTAAATAGTTGAATAAATGATTAAATAAATAAATGAACCAATGTAGAAATGAAAAATTAAATAAATAAACAGATGTACAGATGAATAAAGAAATAATTGGTTAAATAAATAAATAAATAAATTCGTGATGGAACCGATAAATAAATGGATAAATGAATCCAAGAGTCTTTGAATGAATCATTAGATAGTTGAATAAATGATTAAATAAATAAGTGAACCAATGTAGAAATGAAAAATTAAATAAATAAACAGATGTACAGATGAATAAAGAAATAATTGGTTAAATAAATAAATAAATAAATTCGTGATGGAACCGATAAATAAATGGATAAATGAAACCAAGAGTCATTGAATGAATCATTAGATAGTTGAATAAATGATTAAATAAATAAGTGAACCAATGTAGAAATGAAAAATTAAATAAATAAACAGATGTACAGATGAATAAAGAAATAATTGGTTAAATAAATAAATGAACCAATGTAGAAATGAAAAATTAAATAAATAAACAGATGTACAGATGAATAAAGAAATAATTGGTTAAATAAATAAATAAATAAATTCGTGATGGAACCGATAAATAAATGGATAAATGAAACCAAGAGTCATTGAATGAATCATTAGATAGTTGAATAAATGATTAAATAAATAAGTGAACCAATGTAGAAATGAAAAATTAAATAAATAAACAGATGTACAGATGAATAAAGAAATAATTGGTTAAATAAATAAATGAACCAATGTAGAAATGAAAAATTAAATAAATAAACAGATGTACAGATGAATAAAGAAATAATTGGTTAAATAAATAAATAAATAAATTCGTGATGGAACCGATAAATAAATGGATAAATGAAACCAAGAGTCATTGAATGAATCATTAGATAGTTGAATAAATGATTAAATAAATAAGTGAACCAATGTAGAAATGAAAAATTAAATAAATAAACAGATGTACAGATGAATAAAGAAATAATTGGTTAAATAAATAAATAAATAAATAAATTCGTGATGGAACCGATAAATAAATGGATAAATGAATCCAAGAGTCATTGAATGAATCATTAGATAGTTGAATAAACGAATAAATAAATAGAATGATAGAAAATTGATTAAATGAAAACATTCATGAATGAATAAATGATTAAATAAATATTAGATTAAGTATATGGACATATAAGAATAAATAAATAAACGAATAAATATGAAAATGTGTATAAAGAATTGAATAAATGAATAAACAAATGAAAATAAAAAAAAACTAATGTAGAAAAGGAAAAAATGGAAATGAAGCGTCAAATAGACAATAGAATAGAGAGAAATAATAAATAATAAAAAATAAATAAATAAAGAAATTGGGAATAAGAAGAATATTTACACTGTGTGTTTAAGAAAAATTGAATTCAAGTGATTTAAGTGATAACGTGAATATAAATGTACTGAATAATATTTATGAAAATTAGACAAAAAATCACACACAAAACCCCCTAGAAATAACTCACTTTATTATAATTATGTTTCTTCTTTGTTTTATTTTGTATAAGAGACACGATAGCCATAATTCGCACTGCATAATATCTTATTGATTACACTTGTTGAAAAACGAGAAGCCTTAAAAAACAACCTCACGTTCTTAATATACAAGGACGCATCAATAAATTAATAAAAACTCAAACTATTCGACTTACTTTATTTAATATGGCCGTGGCGAGAAGATCTTCGTAAGTTTTATTATTCAAATCAGCCGCTCCTTGTTGCCGATTTCGAAGGTGCGGCATGCTGAGCACTTCCTGCAGAAGTTTTTCTATGAGTTGCTTGAGAGCGGCGTGAGCGGTGCATGGCGATTGCTGACCGGTTAAAGGAAGATCTAAAACGAACACATCGATTATAAATTTCAAATTCTAGATATATTTTTTCATTTCCCTTGTAAGTTAATTTGGTATCTCACCTAACACAACTTCGATTATGTAATGGTATAAATATAATCCAGCCGCAAATAAGGTCCATAACGTCACTACGATACTCGACAAAACTGCTAAGAACATGTTAAAACGATATTTTTGGTATTTATTATATATCACAGATAATCACTATCGGTTGACACCTTTAAGAAAATACGGTAAATTGGGATCGTTTTAACCATTTAAAAGACGCAGCTCAATCAAATAACGGATACCTATTGACCTTTTCAGTTACGACACGAATTTCAGAAACTAATTAAATTATCCATCTTCCCTCGTATAAATAATAATTCATTTGACCCTGTACAATATTTGTATTGTGCTTTTTTTCACCTTATAATAAATATTAATGTATGGTGAATAATTTAATCGTTGAATTTCAAAATGTTCCTTGTATATTTTTTTTATTTAATATATATGACGATTTGGAAATAAAAGTGAAATTATTTTAATTCAAAATGTCCTAATAACACTATTAAAACTCATTTGAAAATTGAATATTTTATAACGTCTTTGGCCCACCTCTATTTGAAGCAAGATGGCGGTTATCTTGTGGAAGGTTGTAACCTTAAAGACATCTGCTCTGTTTATTATTTCTAAATATTATTATATAAAGATAATTTTGTAATGAAAAACTATATTTTTTGCGTTTTAATATATATAATATACAATTTTTGAATGCTGGCAACGCTGTGTGATTTGAGAGCCACAGTTGATTCACAGAAAGGTTATAATGAACGTATTGTTTCCTGTTTGTTTGTTTTTTTCGGTATAACACGTTGGTAACCAAAATTTTTAAAACATATTAAGTTATAAATCCAAATGAACATTCTAAAAGTACTAAGAAATTGTTTTAAAAATATTAGATTGTCAGAATTTTTAAATGTCAAGAGTATTGAATTTTCGCATACTACGCCATCTCTACTTCCAAGTTCAAAGTAGAAGTCAATTTGTTTTTCGTGATGATTTATCTTGATTTTAGGGTTTTGATACAAAATCAGTTGATTTATACTCAAAAAGACCTAAAATCAAGATAAATCATCCCGAAAAACCAAATAAAAAGGTCCATGATGTAAAAAATATAAATATGTAGATACGAGTTTTATTTATCACTCGACAATCTTAATTAAATTATTATTTTATACAAATAATTAACGATATATGAATGAATAGACTGTAAAGCAGGTAAAAATTATTTACTTGAAAAAAAAAACGTTTGGATTTATCACTTAATGACCTTGAAAGTAAAACGATACATCTCGGTTTATATGTCACCGCTTACCGCGCCATCTCTACTTTTAACACAAAAACTATTTTACCCTAATACAGGAAACTATGAAATAAGTTCAAAGTAGAAGACAATTTGTTTTTCCTGATAATTTTAGGGCTCTTTTGATACAAAATCGGTTGATTTAAACTAAAAAGAGACCTAAAATCAAGATAATGAATCAGGAAAACCATATAAGAAGGTCCATCAAAATATAAATATGTAGATACAAGTTTTGTTTACAACTATTACCACTCGACAATCTTAATTAAATTATTTTTTTATACAAATAATTAACGATATATGAATGAATAGACTGTAAAGCAGGTAAAAATTATTTACTTGAAAAAAAAAACGTTTGGATTTATCACTTAATGACCTTGAAAGTAAAACGATACATCTCGGTTTATATGTCACCGCTTACCGCGCCATCTCTACTTTTAACACAAAAACTATTTTACCCTAATACAGGAAACTATGAAATAAGTTCAAAGTAGAAGACAATTTGTTTTTCCTGATAATTTTAGGGCTCTTTTGATACAAAATCGGTTGATTTAAACTAAAAAGAGACCTAAAATCAAGATAATGAATCAGGAAAACCATATAAGAAGGTCCATCAAAATATAAATATGTAGATACAAGTTTTGTTTACAACTATTACCACTCGACAATCTTAATTAAATTATTTTTTTATACAAATAATTAACGATATATGAATGAATAGACTGTAAAGCAGGTAAAAATTATTTACTTGAAAAAAAAACGTTTGGATTTATCACTTAATGACCTTGAAAGTAAAACGATACATCTCGGTTCACATGTCACCGCTTACCGCGCCATCTCTACTTTTAACACAAAAACTATTTTACCCTAATACAGGAAACTATGAAATAAGTTCAAAGTAGAAGACAATTTGTTTTTCCTGATAATTTTAGGGCTCTTTTGATACAAAATCGGTTGATTTAAACTAAAAAGAGACCTAAAATCAAGATAATGAATCAGGAAAACCATATAAGGTCCATCAAAATAGAAATATGTAGATACAAGTTTTGTTTACAACTATTACCACTCGACAATCTTAATTAAATTATTTTTTTATACAAATAATTAACGATATATGAATGAATAGACTGTAAAGGGGGTAAAAATTATTTACTTGAAAAAAAAAACTTTTGGATTCATCACGCAATGACCTTGAAAGTAAAACGATACATCTCGGTTCACATGTCACCGCTTACCGCGCCATCTCTACTTTTAACACAAAAACTATTTTACCCTAATATAGGAAACTATGAAATAAGTTCAAAGTAGAAGACAATTTGTTTTTCCTGATAATTTTAGGGCTCTTTTGATACAAAATCGGTTGATTTAAACTAAAAAGAGACCTAAAATCAAGATAATGAATCAGGAAAACCATATAAGAAGGTTCATCAAAATATAAATATGTAGATACAAGTTTTGTTTACAACTATTACCACTCGACAATCTTAATTAAATTATTTACACGAATTGTTTTATAGATATAATTAATGATGATAAGTGAATTAGTAGATTATAAAGCAGGTAAATATTATTTACTTGGAAAGAAAACGATTGGATTTATCACTTAATGACCTTGAATGTAAAACGGTTGCATCTTCGTTCACGACGTGCCACCGCTTACCGCGCCATCTCTACTTTCAACACAAAAGCTGTTGTACTCCAAGCTTCATTTATTATAAATCGATAAATTCAATTGAATTGTTTACAAGATATTTGTAATAAATGATAATTATGAAAGAATTAATAGAAAAAAATTTTACATTCGATCCACTCGTGTTAAAAGGCGTAACGATAATAAATTTTAATAAAATTGTTATTCATTATAAAGTTTCATAATAAAAATTAAATAATTTTTTGTGATACTATTTTATAGATGTTTTTATGAGGTGTTTGTTTATTTTAATTAATATTCTTAACCTTGAATAATATTTTTAATCAAAAGTTGCTGAACAACGACCACATTGAAACGATACAAAGTTTTCATCAACGACAACGATAAACGATTGGGATAAAAATGGAGGTCAAAAAGGTTTTAAAATATTTCAAATGATCTTTATTAGATATTTGAGAAGTTTTATTTTCCACGAGGGGTTAGAATATTCCCACACGTGTTTAAAAACAAACAATAATCACAGGGATCTAAATCTGGCGAACATTGTGGATGGAATGTTCATTTGAAGAATGATTTTTTTTATTTTGAGTGATCTAATATCAATTTTACACTCAACTTGAGATTTGTTGATGACAAACACGCGATGTTGCGCAAAATGGCGGTTACCGACAACATTGTACCACTTGATAATTACGTATTAAACTTACAAGGCGACTCTAATAATTCTAAAAGAGATAGAGCGACGTATGTATACTAGATCTGGAGATAAATACAAAAAATATACTTTTGAAAATATCTTATATACCAGGGATCACTTAAATTTAAGTAGGACATTAATTTGATATTATTTTCCTGTATTGTGTCGATTAAAACGATCCGTTTAGGTATTCTGAGTACAAAATCTACCCCTTCGAGTTCTAGAAACAATAATTTGATATATACAAATGAAGAATCACTTAATTTCAACGTGAGATAAATTCGACATCCATCATATAATCCAGATTTGACCCCTAGCTATTACTGATTGTTTTAGGACAGGAAAAAAAGATTTGAGAACGTGAAACTGATGGTATTACCACTAAATTAGGGGGAAATTTGTGATATTACATCAGTTACCTCGTAGAATTTATTTTAGAGTTTATTATGATGAATCTATTAGTTAATGTTAACGAGAACATGTGCAATTACACCATAGAGATAAGATAAGATTAAAATAAATTTGTAGTAAAATAATATTCGAAATACGTGCGATGGAAAATATTTTTCAAAAAGGTGCCCACCATATCACGAACAAGTTCACTTAAAACCACACTTGGAACAATGTAGAAAAAACAAACGACATTTTGTATTATCAATTTCACGTTACACTATAACACACAAATACTAGAAATACATTTAGACATTGCGCAGGCTTTGCTTATATGTGGATATCGGTAGTCCAAAGCATTTTAAATTTTCACAAACAGCTTCGAACGAGAAACTCGAACTGAGTTACCTTTATTAGATAAGATGGTCAAGGTGATACCACACGTGGGGGTGAGCGGGAAATTTTTTAAATACTTATATACAATATGATAAATTAAATGTATGATATTTTTCAATCGCATATTTAATGTGTCTCAAATACTGTGGAACAGAATAAACGACACTATAAATCAAGCTTTAGAAGAAAAAAAAAAATACTACACATCAGTGTTTTTAGACGTTAGAAAGGCATTCGACAAGGTTGGTTATATGAAATAAAAAAAATTGTCTTGAAATCACATACTTCAAACTATTAAACTTCCACCTAAACGGTTTTCTTTGCATGTACAACGATCTAAAAATCTTCATATCTCCCGAACTATTGGGCGTGAACCGGTCCTGGCCTTCCGAATTTTTTTTCCGGAACCTCCAATTCAACGTACATAACAAACCGCATTCACTTCCGTCGCCGGAAGTCTTACCGTAAAGTAATAATGTTATTCTTTATTTTTGCTACACCCTGTATATAAGGAATTAGTTTTTGTACAATTGCAATTGATAGAAAAAAATCTGTTGAAAATATTGAATGAAAACCTCGAAAATTTTTAAAATAAACATTTTAATTTATTTTTAATAGAATGTTCCCGATCTCCCCTACGTTGAATGTAATATGATGAGTTTCTTTAGAAAATTGAAGGTTGCGCAAAATAGCTATTATTTATGATAGCAATTAGGTGGTTTTCCTTGTCGAGTTAGTTGCTTAGATCTTCCAGTTTGACGTAAAAGTACAATCGAATACCTACCTCATATAAAAAGTAAAACCATTTTTTTTATAAATATAAAATATGAGTAGAAACATGTTTTTCGGTATTTGTTGTGACAAAAATCAAATTGTTTAGTCGAAAGCATCATAAAACAGTAATTTTTTTCACAATATATTTTTGAATACACCCTGTAATTCGAGGTTATAACTTTTAATCTCAATTTATCATTTAATATTCGTTTAAATTATTTTTCATATAATTTCATTGCCTCTCGTATAACTATGTTATATTTATATGGTGTTTTGTTTTTGTGTCAATGTTGTTTTGTATTTTTTTCAAGATTTCTATTTGGTATAGAGTTCAATAATGGAAATAAATACTTCTCATTACCATTGAACCCATTATAGGTATGCAAATACATGACCACGACGATATTTACTAATAAAAAAAATTTTTCGAAGAAACCAAATTGTCCCAAACAAAAATCTATAACTTTAATGATGCTACCGTTTAATAGGTGGCGTTGACATCTCGAGCAACTTTTCGGGAAATTACTACACTAAGAAGTTTCTTTTATAAGTATACTGTAATAAAATGTGTATATAGGGTACAAAATAAGTGCGTAATTGCCATACGAAAAAAAATCGAAAACAAAAGTGTTTTTAAAAATATTTTGAAATATACAGGGTAAGTTTTTTTAATAGCACAGTTATATATCTTCAAATTTTTATATTCTCATTGTTATTTTCGTTTCCGTTATTTGAACCAAATTTTCTAAGTAGTAATAAATCAAAAATATACACTAAGAAAAAGTTTCGATACTAAAATAAAACTTGAATCTATATAGGGTGCGGAATTTGTGCGGCAAAGTCAACTGTCATACGAAAAAGAATTAAAAAAGTTATAAAAACTTATTTTTTTAAAAATTTTGAAATATACAGGGTGAGTTTTTTAATAACACAGTTATATATCTTCAAATTTTTATATTCTCATCGTTATTTTCGTTTCCGTTATTTGAACCAAATTTTCTAAGTAGTAATAAATCAAAAATATACACTAAGAAAAAGTTTCGATACTAAAATAAAACTTGAATCTATATAGGGTGCGGAATTTGTACGGCAAAGTCAACTGTCATACGAAAAAGAATTAAAAAAGTTATAAAAACTTATTTTTTTAAAAATTTTGAAATATACAGGGTGAGTTTTTTAATAACACAGTTATATATCTTCAAATTTTTATATTCTCATCGTTATTTTCGTTTCCGTGATTTGGACAAAATTTTCTAAGTAGTAATAAATCAAAAATATACACTAAGAAAAAGTTTCGATACTAAAATAAAACGTGAATGTATATAGGGTGCGGAATTTGTGCGGCAAAGTCAACTGTCATACGAAAAAGAATTAAAAAAGTTATAAAAACTTATTTTTTTAAAAATTTTGAAATATACAGGGTGAGTTTTTTAATAACACAGTTATATATCTTCAAATTTTTATATTCTCATCGTTATTTTCGTTTCCGTGATTTGGACAAAATTTTCTAAGTAGTAATAAATCAAAAATATACACTAAGAAAAAGTTTCGATACTAAAATAAAACGTGAATGTATATTGGGTGCGGAATTTGTGCGGCAAAGTCAACTGTCATACGAAAAAGAATTAAAAAAGTTATAAAAACTTATTTTTTCAAAAATTTTGAAATATACAGGGTGAGTTTTTTAATAACACAGTTATATATCTTCTAATTTTTATATTCTCGTCGTTATTTTCGTTTCCGTGATTTGGACAAAATTTTCTAAGTAGTAATAAATCAAAAATATACACTAAGAAAAAGTTTCGATACTAAAATAAAACGTGAATCTATATAGGGTGCGGAATTTGTGCGGCAAAGTCAACTGTCATACGAAAAAGAATTAAAAAAGTTATAAAAACTTATTTTTTTAAAAATTTTGAAATATACAGGGTGAGTTTTTTAATAACACAGTTATATATCTTCAAATTTTTATATTGTTATTTTCGTTTCCGTTATTTGAACCAAATTTTCTAAGTAGTAATAAATCAAAAATATACACTAAGAAAAAGTTTCGATACTAAAATAAAACGTGAATCTATATAGGGTGCGGAATTTGTGCGGCAAAGTCAAATGTCATACGAAAAAGAATTAAAAAAGTTATAAAAACTTATTTTTTCAAAAATTTTGAAATATACAGGGTGAGTTTTTTAATAACACAGTTATATATCTTCAAATTTTTATATTCTCATCGTTATTTTCGTTTCCGTGATTTGGACAAAATTTTCTAAGTAGTAATAAATCAAAAATATACACTAAGAAAAAGTTTCGATACTAAAATAAAACTTGAATCTATATAGGGTGCGGAATTTGTGCGGCAAAGTCAAATGTCATACGAAAAAGAATTAAAAAAGTTATAAAAACTTATTTTTTCAAAAATTTTGAAATATACAGGGTGAGTTTTTTAATAACACAGTTATATATCTTCTAATTTTTATATTCTCATCGTTATTTTCGTTTCCGTGATTTGGACAAAATTTTCTAAGTAGTAATAAATCAAAAATATACACTAAGAAAAAGTTTCGATACTAAAATAAAACTTGAATCTATATAGGGTGCGGAATTTGTGCGGCAAAGTCAACTGTCATACGAAAAAGAATTAAAAAAGTTATAAAAACTTATTTTTTTAAAAATTTTGAAATATACAGGGTGAGTTTTTTAATAACACAATTATATATCTTCAAATTTTTATATTCTCATCGTTATTTTCGTTTCCGTGATTTGGACAAAATTTTCTAAGTAGTAATAAATCAAAAATATACACTAAGAAAAAGTTTCGATACTAAAATAAAACGTGAATCTATATAGGGTGCGGAATTTGTGCGGCAAAGTCAAATGTCATACGAAAAAGAATTAAAAAAGTTATAAAAACTTATTTTTTCAAAAATTTTGAAATATACAGGGTGAGTTTTTTAATAACACAGTTATATATCTTCAAATTTTTATATTCTCATCGTTATTTTCGTTTCCGTGATTTGGACAAAATTTTCTAAGTAGTAATAAATCAAAAATATACACTAAGAAAAAGTTTCGATACTAAAATAAAACTTGAATCTATATAGGGTGCGGAATTTGTGCGGCAAAGTCAAATGTCATACGAAAAAGAATTAAAAAAGTTATAAAAACTTATTTTTTCAAAAATTTTGAAATATACAGGGTGAGTTTTTTAATAACACAGTTATATATCTTCTAATTTTTATATTCTCATCGTTATTTTCGTTTCCGTGATTTGGACAAAATTTTCTAAGTAGTAATAAATCAAAAATATACACTAAGAAAAAGTTTCGATACTAAAATAAAACTTGAATCTATATAGGGTGCGGAATTTGTGCGGCAAAGTCAACTGTCATACGAAAAAGAATTAAAAAAGTTATAAAAACTTATTTTTTTAAAAATTTTGAAATATACAGGGTGAGTTTTTTAATAACACAGTTATATATCTTCAAATTTTTATATTCTCATCGTTATTTTCGTTTCCGTGATTTGGACAAAATTTTCTAAGTAGTAATAAATCAAAAATATACACTAAGAAAAAGTTTCGATACTAAAATAAAACTTGAATCTATATAGGGTGCGGAATTTGTGCGGCAAAGTCAAATGTCATACGAAAAAGAATTAAAAAAGTTATAAAAACTTATTTTTTCAAAAATTTTGAAATATACAGGGTGAGTTTTTTAATAACACAGTTATATATCTTCTAATTTTTATATTCTCATCGTTATTTTCGTTTCCGTGATTTGGACAAAATTTTCTAAGTAGTAATAAATCAAAAATATACACTAAGAAAAAGTTTCGATACTAAAATAAAACTTGAATCTATATAGGGTGCGGAATTTGTGCGGCAAAGTCAACTGTCATACGAAAAAGAATTAAAAAAGTTATAAAAACTTATTTTTTTAAAAATTTTGAAATATACAGGGTGAGTTTTTTAATAACACAGTTATATATCTTCAAATTTTTATATTCTCATCGTTATTTTCGTTTCCGTGATTTGGACAAAATTTTCTAAGTAGTAATAAATCAAAAATATACACTAAGAAAAAGTTTCGATACTAAAATAAAACTTGAATCTATATAGGGTGCGGAATTTGTGCGGCAAAGTCAAATGTCATACGAAAAAGAATTAAAAAAGTTATAAAAACTTATTTTTTCAAAAATTTTGAAATATACAGGGTGAGTTTTTTAATAACACAGTTATATATCTTCTAATTTTTATATTCTCATCATTATTTTCGTTTCCGTGATTTGGACAAAATTTTCTAAGTAGTAATAAATCAAAAATATACACTAAGAAAAAGTTTCGATACTAAAATAAAACGTGAATCTATATAGGGTGCGGAATTTGTGCGGCAAAGTCAACTGTCATACGAAAAAGAATTAAAAAAGTTACGAAAACATATTTTTAAAAATTTTGAAATATACAGGGTGAGTTTTTTAATAACACAGTTATATATCTTCAAATTTTTAAATTTTTATCGTTATTTTCGTTTCCGTTATTTGAACCAAATTTTCTAAGTAGTAATAAATCAAAAATATACACTAAGAAAAAGTTTCGATACTAAAATAAAACGTGAATGTATATAGAGTGCGGAATTTGTGCGACAAAGTCAAATGTCATACGAAAAAGAATTAAAAAAGTTACGAAAACATATTTTTAAAAATTTTGAAATATACAGGGTGAGTTTTTTAATAACACAGTTATATATCTTCAAATTTTTATCGTTATTTTCGTTTCCGTTATTTGAACCAAATTTTCTAAGTAGTAATAAATCAAAAATATACACTAAGAAAAAGTTTCGATACTAAAATAAAACGTGAATGTATATAGGGTGCGGAATTTGTGCGACAAAGTCAAATGTCATACGAAAAAGAATTAAAAAAGTTACGAAAACATATTTTTAAAAATTTTGAAATATACAGGGTGAGTTTTTTAATAACACAGTTATATATCTTCAAATTTTTATCGTTATTTTCGTTTCCGTTATTTGAACCAAATTTTCTAAGTAGTAATAAATCAAAAATATACACTAAGAAAAAGTTTCGATACTAAAATAAAACGTGAATGTATATAGGGTGCGGAATTTGTGCGACAAAGTCAAATGTCATACGAAAAAGAATTAAAAAAGTTACGA